>NW_019735612.1:29622-31352 GCF_002891405.2 Cryptotermes secundus
GTCAAAAAATCTACTAGAATTCCCAAAATTAGTGTTAAATCTTCCACCAAATAATTGATATTATTTATATTAACTTGAAATCGAGAAAGAATTTTTGTTTAAAATTAGATAAATTAGGTTGGAGAAGGTCGAAATTAGTTTAGAATTCCTTAAATTATCATGAAATCCCTCAAAATTTGATTAAAATTATTTAATAATTAAAAATCCTCCAAGAATTTGATAGAGTTCCATAAATTAAAGTGGAATTTTTGAAAATTTGTTGAAATTCTTTATATTAACTTGAAATCTGAAATAATTTTTGGTCAAAATTTAGTAAATTACTTTGAAATTTGTCAAAACCTGGTTGATATTCGTTAAATTTAACTTAACATCAATCAAAATTACTTAAATTTCCTTAATATGAAGTTGAAATCATCAATAATTTGGACAGTATTCTATTTAATAAGAAGAAATCTTTCACATATTTTCTGTAATTTCTTATATTAACGTGAAATAGTCAAAGAATTTTGGAAAACTTTCATAAAATAGTCTGAGTTCGCTCAAAATTTGGTTAAAACTCCTGAAATTACTTTGAAAACTGAAAATTTTATTAATATTCTTTAAATAATACAGTAATTATCAGAATCTTAAAGTAATTCCTTAAATTATATTGAAATTCTTATAAATTATTTGAAATTATTCAGTTGTTCCTGAAGTGTTGTCGAGAACGGTCGTGTTTCCGGAGAGTTAATAGGAATGGGTTGCTACGTGGAGGACTATCCAGCTCGTGTGGGCAACTGGGCTGCAAGGACTCCCTGGCGCCTTGTCCAAGGCTGGGAGGTGAACGGACAAGCAAGAAGCTACATAGGCAACATGCTTCTATGCACAGCGGCTCTAGCCATAGTATTAGTAATCGGCGGTGTGGAGCAAAACCCTGGTCCTGTTGTGGAGGCTGAGAACATTCTACAAGTATTGTGTAGCGGGTGTGAGAGGAACCTGAAATCGGGAACACAGTGCGACACATGTGGACGCTGGTTTCACAACAGCTGTGGCAATGTAAGGGCCCAAATGCCAGAGAGCGGGAAGTGGATTTGTGAGAGGTGCAGGTGGGGCAGGCTTCGACAACTGGAGGAGAAACTGGAAAATGCAATGAAGCAGATTGAAGAACTTAAACGGAAGAACAGAGCGCTGGAAGATCAGTTACGACGAGCGATTGCCAGGGGTGATACGGTGCAGAGACAACAAGATGCTGAGTGCTTAGTGTTGGGTGACTCCATTATACGCAATGTGAAAGCTGAACATATGAGGGTACAGTGTTTTCCGGGAATTAGAACTGAGCAACTGCAGCGAGTCATAGATAACAGAGATCTAGGGGCCCCTGATACTGTTGTAATTCATGTAGGTACTAACGATCTAAGACGAACTGGAAATCTGGATTATGTGATGGGTGATGTATATGCTCTGGTGAAGAAGGCTAAGACTTAGTTTCCTCAAGCCACTTTAGTTCTGAGTGGCGTACTTAGGCGCAGAGACGTGTCGTGGCGGCGTATTGGAGCACTAAACGACAGATATGACTGGGTAGCGAGGTCACTAGGAGTTACATTTGTGGACCCAAACAGTTGGATTGAGGACTGGGACTTCGGCAGGGATGGACTACACATAAACAGTAGCGGAGCGAGGAAACTAGGCCAGCTGTATTCCAGAGTGTGTGACTTCGGCGGCCGAGTGCAAAATCGGAACGAGTGACTGCT
>NW_019735612.1:32162-37478 GCF_002891405.2 Cryptotermes secundus
TCGCTGGTCTCCAATTATAGACCCGTCAGTTTAACCTTAGTAGTATGCAAGCAAATGGAACACGTTATAGCATCGTACCTGAGGAAAATATGGGATAAAAATGATTGGTTATTTGAGGGTCAGCATGGCTTCAGGCCGGGATATTCATGTGAAAGTCAAGTAATCACGGTCTACCAAGACATTGCAGACTCACTGAATAACGGAAGTAGAATAGACAAAATTGTAATAGAGTTTTCGAAGGCCTTCGATTTAGTTTGTCATGATCGTCTGCTTACGAAAATTGCGGCCTCAGGAGTGGACTCAAGGGTAGTTATATGGATAAGGGAATTCCTTTTGGGCCGTACGCAGAGAGTCAGAGTAGGAGGGCAACTATCGGAGGAAGTCAGAACAACGTCAGGAGTACCGCAAGGAAGTGTGCTGGGCCCACTACTGTTCCTCACCTACGTCAATGATATTTGGAGAAATATTGAGTCAACTATTAGGCTATTCGCGGATGACTGTATAATATATAGGAAAATTAAAAATAATAATGATAAGGAAAATTTGCAGATAGATCTGAACAGACTTGGGAAATGGGCGGTTGAAAATGAGATGAAAATTAATCCAACTAAAAGTAAGGCAGTTTGTTTCACGAGGGCTCGAGTAACGGAGTCACTAAATTATTCGTTAGGGGGCACAGTAATCCCAGAAGCGAGCAGCTGTAAACATCTGGGAATAATTTTACGCAGCGACCTAAGCTGGTCTGATCAAGTTAATTACACTGTGAAAAGAGCCTGGAAGGCACTTCATTTTACAATGTATACTCTAAAAAGGGAAATAGCAAAACTAAAAGTCTAGCATACACATCTTTAGTGCGTCCGATTCTGGAATATGGGGCGGCGTGCTAGGATCCTTACAGGGAGGGACAGATAAATGCGTTAGACCGGGTGCAAAAGAAAGTGGCCAAATTTGCACACCATAGGAACGAATCGAACTGGGAAACCTTGACAGAGCGAAGAAAGATAGCTCGCATATGTGCTCTCTTCAAAGCATACACGGGAGAACGGGCTTGGAAGGCTATAGGTGACAGATTAGAAACACCATGCTATCTTAGCAGGGGTTATAATGGCAAGAAAATTAGGAGTAGAAAGCAACGGATAGATATCGGGAAATACTCCTTTGTAAATAGGACCATACATCTCTGGAACCAACTACCTGCATATGCTTTAGGTACTCTGTCCTGTAAACCAAGCAATTTTAGGCAAAGGGTTATTAAAGTGATAAATGAGGCGAAGTGAAGTTGGGGTGGAAATAATTAAAAAGAAAAAATTGCAGTGAAATGAAGTGAAGTGAAGTGAATGACGTTACGCATCCATGACTGTTGGTTTCCTTTTGTTTGTGTTTTGGGTGTTGTATTTTTTCTATCTCTCTGTAATTGTTGTTCTATTTGTTGCAGTTGTTTGTATTTCTCTGTAATTGTTGTAGTTGTTAATCGTATTTGGTTTGTATTCATTGTGATAGGATGTCCTTCTTGTTGTATTTGTTGCAGTTGTTTGTATTTCTCTGTAATTGTTGTAGTTGTTAATCGTATTTAGTTTGTATTCACTGTGGCAGGATGTCCTTATTGTTGTGTTTTGTGTATTGTGTTTTGTTTGAACGTGTTGTCATTTAGTGTAATGTGTGTTACTTGTCTCTTGTGTCCTATTGTGTACTACTGCCACCGGGCTAAAACCCAATTGCTGTATAATAAATAATGTAATGTAATGAAATTCTTTATTTTAACTTGAAAAAACAAAAAAATTTTAGATAAAATAATTATATAAGTTTCGGTGAATTCGTTCACAATTCAATTAAATTTCCTTAAATTAACTTCGAATCGTTCAAAATTTCTTTAAATTTCCTTAAATATAATGTAAATAGTCAAAAAACTGCTAGGATTCCCAAAATTAGTGTCAAATCTTTCACTCAGTAATTGATATTAATTATATTAACTTGATATAGTTATAAGAATTTTTGGTTAAAATTATAAAAATTAGGTTGAAGAAGGTCAAAATTAGTTTACAATTCCTTAAATTATCATGAAATCCCTCAAAATTGTGTAAAATTAATTTATAATTTAATATCGTCAAATAATTGGAGAGAATTCCATAAATTAAAGTGGAATTTTTGAAAATTTGTTGAAATTCTTTATATTAACTTGAAATCTGAAATAATATTTGATCAAAATTTCGTAAGTTACGTTAAAATCGTTCAAAACCTGGTTTATATTTGTTAGAATTAACTTGACATCAATCGAAATTTACTTAAAATTCCCTAATATAAAGCAGAAATCATTAACTCTTTGACTGGCACGAAGCGTACTTAAATCCCACCCCTGTCCTGGCAGGCCCTTTAAACCTTATATCGCTAAAATGCATGTAGTTACTTTTTTCTAAACAACTTCAACAAAAATTGGTTTCTAAAAACGAAATTTTCAGGAACTAATAAAAGGACAATATTTTATGCAATAAATGTCTTTCCATACCTCTTTAGTAGTTTTTCTTAGTGTGATAAACACTGAAACATGAAAGTGTGCAGAGCCACACCTCAGCTTGCACACATGACACTTGTTTCTTTTCTAATCTTGTGATTAGCACTCAAGTGACACTTTCTCAGGGCACCATTCTTCTTATTGTTACTGGGAGGAACATGGACCATTTTGTGAATTTTCAGGCCATCCTCTAGACGATTTGCTGGGTCCTTCACTGGTGGTCTTTTCAAGGTCGCAGGCGGAGGCATGACTGCACTCGAGTCTCACGCAATAGATTCGTATTCATTTTTGACTCTTATCCCTCTCCACACTGTTTGTTTGGTTCAGTCATTTTTCTACACAGTCCATTATAAAATCTTTTAATTTGTAATTTCTCTTCTTGTATTTTTCGTTTGTTGTGTTCTTTTTGAATAGAATGAAACTATTTAACCGCAAAGACATGTTTTGTCCATACCATGGAGTGTGATATAGGGGCTTAGTGCACCAATATTCTTCAATTTCAGGGCGTTTGTCGATTCCTCTCATGAACACAATTCCTAAGTATGTCCAGATTTCATCTGGTGTGACATATTTATAATTGTGTTTTCGAGAGTGACGAGCTAACTCATGTGTGTTGAAGTGCTGGTGAGCATAGCGATTGGTTTCAGTTGTGATGTGATTTACGAAGTCGTCATCCAGGAAAAATTTTAATCCATGAAAAGGGATGCATTTTATGTGTTATATCAATTTTGATCCCGGAACTACTAGTAAATGGAACTATTGTTGGTACAATGTTTCCGTACGTCCATGAGATGGGCACCGCACTCGTGGTAGGTAAATGTTCATGATTACTGTCTTGTGGATGATTGTCTATCGCTGTATTATTGTCACTATCAACTTTATCTAATTAAGGAATCATTATTTCATCGCCACTATCATCATCAGCACAAATCTCGTTCACGACACTTTCCAGCTGGTCTGTAGGAACACACCGACACTTGCTGCCAGAAACCATTGTGAAACTGAATGAATGTGAAATATTTTCTGACCTTTTCCTCCTCAGAGGGTTCTGACAGTAATATAGACCCCTACAAAATTTACAAGGATTCTTTACAACCATGCACAAAAACTATCATATATATGTCTTTTGTTGATGAGTGCCAAGAGAGCAAAGAAGGGAAGAGATTGTCAAAGCGTTAAAACACGTCAACGTCAGTGAACGGCTGGCATCGTCCGGGCGTTAAAACACACCCACGCCAGTCAAAGAGTTAATAATTTGGTCAGAATACCATTTAATAAAAAGAAATCTTTCACATATTTTTCTAATTCCTTATATTAACGTGAAATCGTCAAAGAATATTCAGAAAAATTGCATAAAAATGTTGATTTCGTTCAAAATTTGGTTAAAATTCCTTAAATTTCTTTGAATGACTGAAAATTTTATTAATATAAATTAAGAAATATTTTAATTATCAGAAAAATAAAGTAATTCCTTAAATTAGAGTGAAATCTTTTATAACTTTGTTGAAATTCTTTATTTTGACTTGAAAATTCAAAGAATTTTAGGATAAAGTATTATAGATTTCGTTGAGTTCGTTAAAAATTAAATTAAAATTCCTTAAATTAGCTTCGAATAGTTCAAATTGTCTTTATATTTCCTGAAATATTATGTAAATTGTCAAAAAATCTGCTCGAATTCCCAAAATTAGTGTCAAATCTTTCACAAAATAATTTATATTATTTATATTAACTTGAAATCGAGAAAGAATTTTTGGTTTAATTTACATAAATTAGGTTGAAGAATCTCAAAATTAGTAAAGAATTCCTTAAATTATCATGAAATCCCTAAAAATTTGATTAAAACTAATTAATGATTAAATATATTCAAATAATTGGATAGATTTCCATAAATTAAAGTGGATTCTTTGAAAATTTGTAGAAATTATATACAGTAGACTCTCGATTATCCGCGCGCTGTTTAACCGCTTTGCGGCTCAACCGCGGCAATGTATTTTTAAAGATTTTTTTTTTTCAGTGAGTATCACATTTGTTTAAATGTTTTGTATGACAGTCAATGTTAGTTTACTATAATTTAGAGAGAACTGTACTCGCATTTACGTCATCCATCGATATTCTCCCGTTATTTTTCTTAANTTTTCACATATTGTCCATAATTCAATATATTAACTTGAAATCGTCCAAGAAATTTCGAAAATTTTTCATAAAATAGGTTGAGTTCGTTCAAAATTTGGTTAAAATTCCTTAATTTAATTTGAATGAGTGAAAATATTCTTGGCCGAATGTTATAATTATTCGCATCAAGTAGCACCCCGAGCTGGCCGAATGTTATAATTTTTAGGGACAAGCCACGTGCTTCCTTTGTGAGTGCTGGCAGTTTGACCTTGGGTTTGAAACCCAAACAAACTCATGAACGTTCATGTCAGATGTTTATTTGTTAGCTCTGAACAATGAAATCGTTTATCAGGGTACTGGTTTCGAAACTATTTACGTTTAGATATGACTGTTTATGACCTGGTGAGCCAATAGAGGTCAGCTTTGTTTTGAGAAGTTAGAGGAGGAAATATTCGTAAGCACTTTCATAGCAGTGCTGCCAGAGCTTTCAAGGAAGTGTGGCTCATTCAGGGATTGGTTTGCAGTGTTGAATTCTCAGTTAGGACGTCAGTGGCGGATTTACTATATTTTGTTAAAAGTTAGGAAGTCAGTGTCAGACTCCTGTATTTCTTTTATATCATTTTTATTGTGTATCTCGGAAGTGGTATAAATACACTGAGCCAGTGTTACTTTGTGCGTAAAGACATCTTCGTCAC
>NW_019735612.1:37491-38109 GCF_002891405.2 Cryptotermes secundus
TTTTAGTGCACAGTACTGTATAATGGTATTAGATTCAATTATTTTCGTGTTACGGCATTAGGATATTAGTGTGGTTAAAATTACAGTGTAGGTGTATTTCAGTGTATAAATCTACAATAGAACAGTTTCAACTATAATAGGCTATGTACCGTACTTCAGAAGCTTTATAATGAAGAACCATTGGCCTGCATCACAAAAGGTAAGCTTAAGTAGCGTTTTATGGTGTAAAAAATTAACGATGTTAAATTTATACCGGTATATCTGGCTTGTATATGTGTACTTCGGTTTATCCGATGTTTTTGATTATCCGCGCCAAGTCTCCCCGCCATTACCGCGGATAATCGAGAGTCTACTGTATATTAACTTGAAATATGAAATAATTTTCGGTCAAAAGTTCATAAATTACGTTGAAAAATTCAAAATCTGGTTTATATAGTTAAATTTAACTAAACATTAATCAAAATTGATTAAATTTCCCTAATATAAAGTAGAAATCGTCAATAATTTGGACAGAATTCCATTTAATAATAACAATTTTTTCACATATTGTCCATAATTCAATATATTAACGTGAAATCGTCCAAGAAATTTCGAAAATTTTTCATAAAATAGGGTGGA
>NW_019735612.1:38666-43795 GCF_002891405.2 Cryptotermes secundus
CCACCACGATTCAAGGTTGAAGAAAAACAACATGTAAGTCCTTTGGAATTTCATAACGTATATAATAATGATTATATTTTGCACTTCATGACAAAATACTCACAGTTGATTTTCATTTGTAAAACTTGCCCTTTTGTATATATGTAGAAAATTTTATTGTCTTTCAGGTTCTTTTTAGTTCATATTCCGATGTTGCATAGAACGGAAAATATGCATTTTTTTCTGAAAGTTTGCAATGTTAAAGACTTAGGGCCATTTAAATTCCGGCCGTAGGGAGCTGCAGGCAATTTAAAAGTCCGTACGTTAAAGGTTAATTCGTTAAATAATATAGTAATTATCAGAAACTTAAAATAAATCCATAAATTAGAGTGAAATCTTTTATAAATTAGTTGACATTCTTTATTTTAACTAAAACGTCAAAGAAATTTAGGCTAAAATGTATAAATTTCATTGAATTCATTCAAAATTCAATTAAAAATTCCTTAAATTAACTGTGAATCATTCAAAATTAATTTTATTTTCCTGAAATATTATGTAAATGGACAAAGAATCTGTTAGAATTCCAGAATTTAGAGTGAAATCATTCACAAATTGGTTCAAATTATTTATATTAACTTGAAATCGAGAAAGAATTTTCATTTAAATTTATGTAATTTAGGTTGAATTTGTTAAAACTTAGTTTAGATTCCGTAAATTAAATTGAAATCACGTAAAATTTAATTAAAATTCATTGTTAATAATATAGAGTGCGTCAAAATATTAAATATTATTCCACAAATTTTAGTGAAATCTTTCAAAAATTATTCAAATTCTTTATATTAACTTGAAATCTGATATAATTTTTGGTAAAAATTTAATAAATTACGTTGAAATCATTCAAAACCTGGTTTATATTCTTTAAATTTAACTTAACATCACTAAAATTTGTCTTAATTTTCCATAATATAACGTATAAATCATCAATAGTTTGGACAGAAACCATTTAATTAGATCAAATCTCTCACATATTGTCTGTAATTCCATATATTAACGTGAAATCGTAAAAGAATTTTCGAAAAAAATACATAAAATTAGTTGAGTTCGTTCAAAATTTGGTTAAAATTCTTTAAATTACTTTGAATGACTGAACATTTTATTAAAATTCATAAAATAATATATTAATGAACATAAATTTAAAGTAATTCTTAAATTAAAGTGAAATAATTTTAAAATTGTTTGAAATTCTTTATTTTAACTTTAAAAGTCAAAGAATTTTAGGTTTAAATTATATAGATTTTGCTGAATTTGTACAAAAAAAAATATAAATTCTTTAATTTAACTTCGAATCATTCAAAATTTTTTTTAATTTCCTGAAATATTATGTAAATCGTCAAAGAATCTCTTAGAATTCCTGAATTTAGAATGAAATCTTTCACAAATTGGTTGAAATTATTTATATTAACTTGAAATCGAGAAATAAATCAAAATTTAATTAAATTTGCCTAATACAAAGTCGAAATCTTCAAACATTTTTACAGAAATTCATTTAATAATAAGAAGTCTTTCACATATTGTCTGTAATTCCTTATATTAACGTGAAATCGTCAAAAAAATTTCGGAAAAGTTTTCTAAAATTGGTTGAGCCCGTTCAAAAATTTGGTTAAAATTCCTGACAACCCCTTAAATGACTGAACATTTTATTAAAATTTATTAAATGAAATAGTAATTATCAGAAACTTTACGGAATTCCTTAAATTAGAGTGAAATCTTACATAAATTGTTTGGAATTCTTTATTTTTACTTGAAAAAGAAAAGAATTTCAGGTTATAATTATATAGATTTCGTTTAATTCGTTAAAAATTCAATGAAAATTCCTTAAATTAACTTCGTATCATTCAAAATTTCTCTACATTTTCTGAAATATTATGCAAATCGTCAAAAAATCCACTAGATTTCCAAAATTAGTGTAAAACTTCCACAAAATAATTGATATTATTTATATTAACTTGAAATCGAGAAAGAATTTTTGTTAAAATTACATAAATTATGTTGAAGAATATCAGAATTAATTTGGAATTCCTTTAATTATCATGAAATTCCTCAAAATTTGATTAAAATTAATTGATAATCAAATATCGTCAAAAAATTGGATAGATTTCCATAAATTAAAGTGTAATCTTTGAAAATTTGTAGAAATTCTTTATATTAACTTGTAATATTTAATAATTGTTGGTCAAAATTTCATAAATTACGTTGAAGTACTTCAAAATCTGGTTTATATTCGTTAAATTTAACTTAACATCAATCAAAATTTATTTAAAATTCCCTAATAAAAGTAGAAATCGTCAACGATTCGGTGAGAATTCCACTTAATAAGAAGTAATCTTTCACATATTGTCTGTAATTTCTTATATTAAAGTGAAATCGTCAAAGAATATTCTAAAAATTTTCATAGAATATGTTGAGTATGTTCAAAATTTGGTTAAAATTCTATAATTACTTTGAATGACTGAAAATTTTATTAAAATTTATTACATAGTAGTGTAATAATCAGAAAATTAAAGTATTTCCTTAAATTTGAGTGAAATCTTCTATAAATTCTTTGATATTCTTTATTTTAACTTGAAAATTCAAAGAATTTTGGTTAAAATTATATAGATTTCTTTGAATTCGTTAAAAAAAATTGAAATTCCTTAAATATCTTCGAATCGTTCATAATTTCTTTTAATTGGTTGATATTTTTATTTTATATTAGAAAAGGCAAGGAATTTGTTGTAAAAATTATAGAGATTTCGTTGAATTCGATCAAAAATCGATTATAATTCCTTAAATTATCTTCGAATCATTCAAAATTTCTTTTAAATTTCCTGAGATATTGTGTAAATCGTCAAAGAATCTGTTAGAATCCCTGAATTTAGAGCGAAATCTTTAACAAATTGGTTCATATTATTTATATTAACTTGAAATCGAGAAAGAATTTTCATTTAAATTTATGTAAATTAGGTTGAATTTGTAAAACTTTGTTTAGAATTCCTTAAATTAAATTGATCTAAAGTAAAATTTAATTAAAATTTATTATTTATAATATAGATTGCGTCAAAATATTAAATAGATTTCCCAAAATTTTAGTGAACTCTTTCACAAATTTGTTGAAATTCTTTACATATAACTTGAAATTTGAAACAATTTTTGTCAAAATTTCATAAATTATGTTGAAATCGTTCAAAACCTGGTTTATATTCGTTAAATTTAATTTAATTCACTTAAATTTACTTAAATTTCCCTAATATAATGTAGAAATCTCAATAATTTGGACAGAAAACAATTTAATAAAATAAAATCTTTTACCTATTTTCTGTAGTTCCTAATATTAACTTGAAATTGTCAAAGAATTTTCGGAAAAAAAAATCCGTAAATTAGGTTGCGTTCGATCAAAATTTGATTAAAATTCTTTACATTATTTGAATGACTGAATATTCTATTAAAATTCATTAAATGATATAATAATTATCATAAATTTAAAGTAATTCTTAAATTAAAGTGAAATCTTCTCTAAATTGATTGAAATTCTATATTTTAACTTGAAAAGCCAAGAATTTTAGGTTAAAATTATATAGATTTCGTTGAAATCGTACAATAAAATTAAAATTCTTTCAATTAACTTCCACTCATTCAAAATTTTTTAATTTCCCTGAAGTATTATGTAAATCGTCAAAGAATCTTTTAGAATTCCTGAATTTATAATGAAATATTTAAAAAATTTGTTGAATTTATTTATATTAACTTGAAATCGAGAAAGAATTTTCATTTAAATTTACGTAAATTAAGTTGATGTTGATATAACTTTCTCTAGAATTTATTGAATTAAATTGAAATCCCTCAAAATTTGATTAAAATTAAACAATAATAAAATATCGTCAAAAATTGGATAGAATTCAATTAATATAAGTGGAATCTTTGAACATTTGTAGAAATTCTTTTATTAATTTGAAATCTGAAATAAATTTTGGTCAAAATTTCATAAATTAAGTTGAAATCGTTCAAAACCTTGTTTATATTCGTTAATTTTAACTTAACATTAATCAAAATTGACTTAAATTTCCCTATTTTAAAGTGGAAATCGCTTAATGGTTTGGATAGAATTCCATTTATTAAGAAGAAACCTTTCACGTATTGTCTCTAATTCCTTATATTAACGAGAAATCGTCAAAGAATTTTCGGAAAATTTTCATAAAATAGGTTGAATACTTTCAAAATTTGGTTGAAATTCCTTAAATCTCTTTGAAAGACTGAACATTTTATTAAAATTCATTAAATAAAAGAGTAATATCAGAAAATTTAAGGAATTCCTTATATTAGAGTGAAACATTTTATAAAGTGGTTGAAATTCTATATTTTATCTTGAAAAATTCAAAGAATTTTATGTTAAATTTATATAGATTTCGTCGAATTCGTTAAAAATTCAATTAAAATCCCTTAAATTAACTTCGAATCATTCAAAATTTCTCTAAATTTCGTGTAATATTATGCAAATCGTAAAAAAATCTACTACATTTCCAAAAATTAATTTGAAATAATTCACAAAATAATTGATATTATTTATATTAATTTGAAATGGAGAAAGAATTTTTGGGTAAAATTACATTAATTAGGTTGAATAAGGTCAAAATTAGTTTAGAATTCCTTTAATTATCATGAAATCCCTCAAAATTTGAATAAAATTAATTAATAATTAAGTATCGTCAAAAAATTGGATAGATTTCCATAAATTAAAGTGGAATCTTTGAAAATTTGCAGAAATTTTTTATATTAACAAAAAATCTGAAACAAGTTTTGGTCAAAAATTCATAAATTACACATGTAATCTTTCAAAACCTGGTTTATATTCGTTAAAATTAACTTAACATCACTCAAAATTGAGTTAAATTTCCCTAATATAATGAGGAAATCGTCAATAATTTGGACAGAATTCCATTAAAAAAAGATATCTTTAATATTGTCTGTAATTCCTTATATTAACGTAAAATCGTCAAAGAATTTTCGAAAATTTTCATAAAATACGTTGAGTAGTACAGAATTTTGTTAAAATTCCTTAAATTACTTTGAATGACTGAACATTTTACTAAAATTCATTAAATAAAATAGTAATT
>NW_019735612.1:47329-48023 GCF_002891405.2 Cryptotermes secundus
CGTGCTAGACATTGTGGTTCACAAAAATATCAGAGTGTCAGAGGTCATCGTCTCTGATAACTCTGATAACTCAGATAACCTACCAATAATATTCCACATACTTGATCACGTTAAGATTACGAATCTATCGGAACCCATTGAGAAATTTACAGATTGAGAGCGGTTTCAAAGCCTCGCCTCTGAATTAATATCACCGAAACTAGAAATGAAGTCGGGGGTAGAAGCCGATAAAGCGGCACGCGACTTTGCAGCCTCTATTGCTTCGGCATATAGGCTGTCGACAAGTAAAGTTACACTTTCGGACATAAACAACGATCTTCCTGGTCTAGATCGTTTGATAAAATATAAACAGAGGCTACGAAAACTGTGGCAAGAAACCAGGGATCCAGCGTGTAAAACGGCAGTCAATTGGGTCACCAAATCAATCAGGCGAATGACCCGTAAAAAGGCACTTGAACGGTGGGAAACAAAAATAAGCAACGCTGAAGTCACACCTCAGTGTATATGGCCCATTGCGAAATCTCTCCTTAAGAGAGACGGACCACGGTCACCAACTGCTATTCATGGTTCTTCTGACCTAAAATTTCATCCTTTTGAAAAAGCCAACGAAATTGCTGACTGCTTGGAAATTCAGTTCACGCCACATTACCTGTGCGATGAAAACCATGAAGAGCGGGTGGAGGCTAGAGTTCAA
>NW_019735612.1:48036-48594 GCF_002891405.2 Cryptotermes secundus
TCATCCTCTTAGGATCAGACCATGTGACGTTCAGATATTAATAAAATCCCTGAAATTAAAAAAGGTCTGTGGAATTGACGGCATCCCAAATGAATGCCCCAGGCACGTTCCAAGGCGACCATTGGTACACCTAACTCACTTATTCAATCACTGTTTTCGGCTCTCTCACTTTCCAAATACTTGGAAGGAAGCAAAAATAATAACTTTACCTAAACCGGGTAAAGACCCGAAATTTCCTCAAAATTTTCGTCCGATCAGCCTCCTGTCCACGACAGGAAAACTATTCGAAAAAGTAATTTTGAAAATCCTCCGTAAACACATTGAAGAAAGAGGCCTGCTCAACGCAAGTCAGTTTGGTTTTCGTGCACGTCACAGCACGACATTGCAATGTATAAGGCTGGCGGCCCCGGTGACCCTTAATTTCAACAATAAAATGTCTACGGCTGCTGTGTTCTTGGACATCCAAAAAGCCTTCGATACCACGTGGCACTCAGGCTTGCTGTTTAAATTATCAAAATTGGAATTCCCCAACTCTTTGACCAAGCTTATTGGGCCCTT
>NW_019735612.1:49271-67170 GCF_002891405.2 Cryptotermes secundus
CTGTTACGTCACCGCTGTTGATTCGCCTTGCATAGTTACCCGGTTACGGGGCTCGGCTCTCTTCGGCTCCGCTCGTGACGTCACCGCGCATAGCTGCCAGGATGCGGGGTGATTACTCGCCTATTACGCGAGCGTTACGTTACAGCTGAGGGGTGGGAGGGGAGCGCTGACTCACCCGCCGCGTCACTGCTGGTGTGGGGGGGGATCGGCTTTGCACAACATGTCAGAATATATATACATATATATAAGGGCATAATCTGCTGTACCTATCCTCGACAGGCAGAGGCCGTGTATATATTGTATATTTAAATAAGAAATAAGTGTGTATTGTAAATATGTCTAAATACAGACAATGGACTAATTCATACAGACTGACTAACAAATGACAGACCCGACCTCTCGTCAGAGAGGCGCTACACACAGACAAGACAGTAACTTTCATTCAAAAGAAATATCTGATCATGAGCCACAGCTGGGGCTCGACACCAAGACAGACTGACTGACCGTCAGTTGCAACGTGACTCAGACTCAGGCGAGTTATCAGTCTGACTTCAGTCTTCGATCAAGCTACACCAGCGAGCAGGCTTCGTCGCCAGTGCTCGGTCTACGGAGGCATCGGCGCTTCGCTACGCCAGGCATGACTGCCACGGCTGTCTGCCGGTCGCACCCGACTCACTGGGCAACTAGGCCGCACGGACTCGCCGGTAGTCATACCCGACACACTGGGCAACTGGCGTAGCGTCCGCCTCTCCGCTCCAGCGACCGCGCTCAACGACTAGCCTTTCACCAGCAGCCGCCGCACTGCGATCAAGCAACCTCCCACTCACCTGCCGCACAGCAACCAGGCAACCTCCAGCCACGGCCGCACTGCGGCCAGTCTACTCACCGTTACTAACCTCTCTCCCTATCGGTGCGCGCCGCGCTACCTCACCGGTCAAGCATCTCAGCATCCACGGTCCTTTTCAGGGCCAACAAACTGTTCCGAAGAAATGGGTTGTCATCGAAGTAATGACAAGACCTCACATTAAGAGCCCCAGAAAATTTCCCAAAATTCTTTGATGATTTCACATTAATATAAGGAATTACAAACAATATGTGAATGACTTCATCTTATTAAATGGTTTTCTGTCGTTAATTTCTTTTACAATTTCTCCATTATATTAGGAAATTTAAGCCAATTCTGAGTGATGTTAAGTTAAATTTAACGAATATAAACCAGATTTTGAACGATTTCAACATAATTTATGAAATTTTGACAAAAAATTATTTCAGATTTTAAGTTAATATAAAGTTTTTCCTAATTTGTGAAAGATTTCACTAAAATATATGGAATTCTATTCAATGTTTGACGCAATCTATATTATTAAAAATGAATTTTAATTAAATTTTACATGATTTCAGTTTTATTTAAGGAATTCTAAACTAAGTTGTAACAAATTCAACCTAATTTAAATAAATTTAATTGAAAATTCTATCTCGATTTTAGGTTAATATAAATAATTTCAAAAAATTTGTGAAAGATTTCACTCTAAATTCAGGAATTCTAACAGATTCTTTGACGATTTACATAATATTTCAGGAAAATAAAACATTTTGAATGATTCAAAGTTATTTAAGGAATTTTAATTCTTTAAGACGAATTCAACGAAATCTATATAATTTTAACCTAAATTCTTTGAATTTTTCAACTTAAAATAAAGAATTTCAAGCAGTTTATAAAAGATTTCACCCTAATTTAAGGAATTACTTTAAGTTTCTGATAATTACTATATTATTTAATAAATTTTAATAAAATTATCAGTCATTCATAGGAGTTTAAGGAATTTTAACAAACTTTTGAACGAAATCAACTTATTTTAAGAAAAATTCCAAAAACTTTTTGACGATTTGTCGTTAATATAAGGAATTACAGATTATATGTGAAAGATATCTTCTTATTAAATGGAATTTTGTTCAAATTATTGATGATTTATACATTATATTAGGGAAATTTAAGTCAATTTTGACTGGTGTTAAGTTAAATTTATAAATATTAAGCAGGTTTTGAACGATTTGAACGTAATTTGTGATATTTTGACCAAGTATTTGTCTGATTTCAAGTTAATATAAAGTATTTCAACAAATTTTCATATATTCCACTTCAATTTATGGAATGCTCTACAATTTTTTGATGGTATGTAATTGTTAATTAATCTTTATCAAATTTTGAGTAATTTCATGATAATGTAAGGAATTCTACAACAATTTTGATCTTCTTCAACCTAATTTATGTAATTTTAAACAAAAATTATTTTTCGATTTCTAGTTAATATAAATATCAATTATTTTGTGAAAGATTTCATAGTAATTTTGGGATTACTTGCAGATTTTTTGACGATTTATATAATGTTTCAAGATATTTAAAGAAATTTTTAAATTTCCGAATTTAATTTAAGGAATTTTAATTGAATTGTGAAAGAATTCACCGAAATCTACATAATTTAACCTAAAATTTTTTACTTTTTCAAATTAAAATAAAGAATTTCAACCAATTTATAAAAGATTTCACTCTAATTTAAGGAATTACTTTAATCTTTAAACGCCGGACATCTGAAATGGTGGTAAGCTTAAGCTGCCCGGAATTTATTTAAATGCCAGCTGCTGGTGCGTGTTTAAATGCCCGTTGCTAACCGGCGTTTCAATGTCCTTTCCTGACAGTGCGCTTTAACAATTTTAAGCATTGTGTTTAAAAATGGTGTATCTAACTTAATTTTTATGATAAATGGATGGAATTAACTTTGTTTGTATCAGAAAAGAACATAGTGTCGCATATTATAACGGAAGTTTTGAAAATTTTTAATACAAAGTGTTATGCCCTATTTTCATTTTTTCTTCTAATTTTGATATGTACTAAAAATAGTTTCCAAGTTCTTCACGTAGTTGTTCTGCATTATAAATTACTTTTTGTTTGTAACACTTGACAAATTTTAGCAGTACTTGGTGTCATAAAACATGAAAACAGTAACATTATTTGGTATTCTATCACTGCTTACTCTCTTCGGATTTTCGAATCTTTTGACTAAAGGATAGAAGAATGAAAGAATGGCTATTCAAGAGCAAGCTAGAGGGGTCCCTTCTTCAGTGCTAAGACCTTCCGTTATAGCTACAAGAGATTATTGCCCTTTCTGTGTTCGTGAACAGACAGTTGCATCGTGGCTGAGATATAGAGTGCGATCTGTTTTCTGTGCGTTCATAGTGAAATCGAATACTGTCGTTTCATTTCTGCCTATGTATACATCAAACAGATAATAACAAAAAAGGTATGTACGTACATCGAATTTTACTATATATTTTTAACACTTTAATCTGCAGAATCTGCAATAAAAGTACTGGCTCGTGGATGAGTTTTTGGCATAACAACATACGTATACTATTTTTTGTTGTTGTTCCCTTAGGTATCATTTTAATTCCTCTATTAGGGTTTTACTCAAGTCTGTCTGGAAATTACTACATTTAAATATAAATATTTAAGACTGTACATGCGCTTCTACAAGTGGCGTGTGCCCGCGCTTCCACTAGAGGAGTTTAAATGCCCGACTGGCCAAAACGGAATACACTGGCCACGGCGACCATACTCATCACTGGCCGGATCAGGACACTTCGGACATTAAAAGTTAAAAGGATGCCACCCGCAGCGCTCCATACGGGTGGGAGGCATAAATACAACTGTGTGCTGCCTGGTGCCCCAAGGGGATCGTTCAAGACGCTAGCTAATTACCACCTCAGTGTCAAGCAGCTCTCAGCACGATGTGTCACGCCTTCGCTTAGGTGGTCTGGTCCTGTTGTGATTGAAACCATCGCAAACCTCAAGGACCAAGAGTGCCTGTTCGGGGTGGAGAGTGGTTTTTTCATTCATTCATTCATTCATTTATTTGCGTTCTCTTAATCCATACAAGATCAAACCAACCTATGGGATTTAGAACCTGTCAAGATACAAATATAATATAAACATAAAAAGTAAATATATATACATACATTCATAATGAGCACGATAAGGACATAAAGTAAAACACAGTATTGCATAACAGCAGTGTCACAAAACACGTTTTGATCAAAGGCACAAAGCAAAACACAGTATTGCACAACAGCGTCACAAAACACAGTTTGAACAAATATACACAAGATAATAGTGAAGACAATGAAACATGAATGAATTGAACTTACAGTGGGAAGACCTCCCACAACTAATCAAAATGTACAAAGGGCAAGAAATATAAAAAGAACCATATTCATTAGGAAGTTAATTGGCAATATTCATCAATACTATAGAATGCATGTTCTGTAAGGTACGTTTTTAATGAAGATTTGAAATGCTTAATACCTTTAGATAGCATTTTAATATTTAATGGTAAGTGGTTATAAATCTTCCTTCCAGAAAAGAGTACTCCTTTCTGTGCAGATGATAGATTTGTAGAAGGCAAGTGTAAATTGTTGTTGTAACGAGTATTAATATCATGAATATCGGAATTAGATATAAAGCAACTTCTGTTCTTGATGACAAAGACAAGTAGCGAGAATATGTATTGAGACTGAAGTGGCAATATTTGTAATTTTTTAAATAATTCACGGCATGAGTCGTATCTACCTGAACTAGTAATAACTCTTATTATTCTTTTTTTACTTTTAAAAATACTGTCACTGAGATAAGAATTACCCCAGAAGATAATACCGTAAAATAGAATAGAGTGTGCATAGGAATAATAGATCGACTTCATTAAGTCTAAAGACATAAATGGTTTTATTACCCTTATTGCATAACAAGCCTTATTTAGTCTTGATGACAGTTCAGTGATATGATCCTTCCATGATACTGTACTATCAATTCAGACGATTAATGGGAGTGAGACACCAGTTAGTCATGAGGTTACGACCAGGGCAACCTGCATGAGAGGGTCGCCCCTGGGGGTGGCCTATCAGCTCCCCCATTCCCACCCCTCCAAATGGGTTGTTTAAACCGTTTCGAAGTGTTGAGCCCTAAGGCTTGCGGCACCTTATCGGTACTCTAGGGAGACAGATAGCTGAATCTACCCCCATGGGAGTGCTCTCTCGCATTCGTCCTGGGTACACCGTAGAGACACCCAAGAGTCATTATGCCGCCGAGTGGGAGGCTCCGGTCATAATGCCATTGCTCTTTATGGGAACTTAGCCGCCAGTCCCGGTAGGTCATACTGATCCAGACCCCGAGACTGTCGTCGTTGCCCAGCGGGATCACGAGGAGTTGTCCCAAAGCTGTGTCCCAACGCATCCCTTGTCCATGATGCGTCCCCACCAAAGACATCCGTAGTTCGGGCAACCTTATTAAGGATAGCATCATTACTACCTCTAACATGTGACCTAAGAAAGTCACAGTTACCCCGCCTATAAGCATGGTAACTTCTTCCCAGAAATGCTTGCTTGACATTTGTGAGTCCGAATACCGCTGTTCCCTGGATGTACTAATTTAAATTTGTGAGGTGACTGGTTAAGACCTCGGTCTAAGTGCCGACTGCCTTAATTGAGGATTTTAATTGTCCTCCTCAGTTTCTCCAAGTGCGTAAGTAGACACAAATAGATCACAACCGACATTTTCTCAACTCATAATTCACAAGTCAACCTAATATTCCATGCTTCGTAGCCTATGTCAGGCAGATTCGACTACAGAGACCTATTCACCAGCAACATCTTCATTAAACGAGGTACAAAATAATGCACCAACGTGAACATCCCATAACAATTTGTGGGATTGTCGATGTTCTAAAAACAACCACGTAAATCTGTAACAATTGTATACATGGTGATTCACGACTTTAGGGCATAACTGCAGGAGGTGATTTCCAAGATCTTTGTGATCAAAAAAGTTCATATAAACATGCGTCCGGTTTTGGACGGTTACGGAATTATGACCGTCTTAAACTCAGAATAGAAGGTAACGATTACTGAGAACCGAAAAAAATAATAAACCAGCATAATACATGATACATTTAAAGTATGAATGTAAAGTTAATTTCATGAAATTACCTTTAATTTGAATTGATTGGTGCTTAACATTTTCATACTTATTATGAACAATTATATGTATCGAAACGCATCCGTGACATCAGTTTGATAGAAACCTATAGTATCATACTAGAATGAATGGGGGATCGATGTGTAATGTAGTTCTAAAATCGTTCTTATATGAGAGAAAGAAACAAGTTAAATGTATACCGCAATAACGCTTTTCCGTAAACGTTTTGTTATTTCTGATGACAATAGAGGTTTATAAAATGTACGTGTAACTATAATATACGAAATCATTCGTTGATCATCTTGCTGATAATTTCACAATAATTGTGAGTATAAGTCCGGAGAGTATGGTGGACGGTACAGCACTTCCCAGCCCTATCGATCGAACAAATCAGCCACAGCTTGGTCTGCATGCGGCCGAGCATTGTCCTGCAGAATGATGGGTGGATTCTGCAGAAAGTGTCGCCGCTTCTTTCTTAAAGCTGGTCGCAGGTTGTTCCAAAAATGAACAGTAATACTGCGCATTGACTGTCTGCTGTCAGGAAATGGTATGCGTTAGGATAACACGATCACAGTCGTACATGAGAATCACCCAAGCTTTCACATCGCTGGTTCTGACGAACTTTTGATTTTCGTGATGACCCGTAATGACGCCATTCGTTCGATTGGCGTTTCATTTGTAGCTAGTACGATTTGGCCCATGTCTCATCCAGCGTAATGACACCGCGTAAGAAAGCCTCTCCTTCGCGCTCATAGCGCTCCAAGTGGTTACGAGCAGCGTCGTATCGTAGCCATTTCTGCATTTCCGTCAAATCATGCGGAACCCATCGCGATGAAATTTTTCTCATGCTCAGGCGTTCCTTCAGAATAAGCACAGTCGTAGGCGCTAATCCTGTCTCTCGGGCCACCTCACGAATCGTATGGCTTCGATCACTCTCCAGTAACGTGGAAAGAGCATACACTTCTTCTTCACTGACACTAGGACGACCTGGTCGATGCATGTCTGCCACATTTTGGCGTCCCTCGTTGAAGGCTTTTACCCACCTTGCCACTGTTCTGTAAGGTAATGCAGATTCCCGGATGCCTCTTCAAGACCTTGATGACACTGTCGTGCTGTACAGCCTCTTGCACATTCAATCTTTATTCAACTCCGTTGTTCCTGTTTCGAAAACATCGTGACAACACTACATTAGATCGCCAGCTAACACGAGGCTCTGTTCTTCTTGTCGCTGCGCATGCGCGTGATGTCGGAAGGAAGTTTATTTGCTCTGAGGTAAGGTGGATATGTAACTAACGGGTGGTATAAGGGACATTATTTGGTTTCGTTGCATGGCGTCTCTACAGCAGTGTTGCCACTATTAAAGTTCCAACCCTCGCTGATGAAGTCAAGGATGATGAGATGGGCAGGGCATGTAGAACAAATGGGGGAGAAGAGGAATGCATATAGCCAAGAAGGAAAGAGACCCTTAGGAAGACCAAGACATAGGTAAGTGCAAAATATTAAAATGGATCTTAGATGGGATGGGATGGTATGGCTTGGATTGATCGGGCTCAGGATAGGGACCAGTGGAGGGCTCTTCTGAACACATTAATGAAACTTCGGGTTCCATAAAATGCTGGAAATTCTTGAGTAGCTGCACAGTTGGCAGCTACTCAATTAGGGCTCAGCTCCATGAGTGAGTGAATGAGTGAGTAAATGCACGCTTTTCTGATAATTCTGCTGCCCCACATTCTAAAGTTCACAGGTACCGAACATCAAATGATCCAGTAATTTATTTATTAATAAAATCTTTATTTCAATTACAATACTAGAAACTAACATACAAAATATATACACCACTGCATGAAGAATCTGTGACCACCATTACATCTGACAACTTCAACACAAACCGTGACTTCTTTTGGCTTGTTTTGGACTTCATCCATCGTCTGGTATGTAAAGGACCAAATACGACGACGTTTCGGAGACTGGATCTTTTACATACCAGACATTGCCTGAAGTCCAAAACAAGCCTAAAGAAATACAGTAAACACCATCATCAGAATCCTTTCAAGCCTAACAAACTGTGACGTTGTTGATTACTCGACAGCATATATCCTCAGTTATTTCATTGCATGACTGAATGATTAGTGTTCTTAATTCCGTTAATGTTTGCGGCTTTTTTGGAAAAATAGTTTCCTTAAGGAATTTAAAAAAAAAGTAGTCACAGAGGTTTAAAAGAGGACTATCTGGGGGCCAGTTCTTTCCACATGCAAAATGATCAGGAAATCGGTTTGAGATGACATGGAAGTCAAGTGTCATGCAGAAAGTCCAAAACAACATTCGCTGTGTCGGCATGGCTCCATCCTGCAGGAACCAAAGAACTGGTAACAGAAAATCTGTAGCAAGAACGTAAGGCACAAAATTGCGCAATAGCACTCACTGTTCACACTCTCCAAAGAAAACTGGCCCTAGCGCTGTAATTCTCGGTGCATGATGCACCTTCTCATGAATCACACATGGATTATCTGATGGCCAAAATCAAACATTTTGTTTATTAACCCCACCATCCAAGTGGAAGTGTGTCTTATCAGAAAACCAAATATTGTTGAATAAATCATTATTCTGGGGGCACATGGTAGCGTAGTCGGTACAAGCCGGAAGGCCGCGGGGCTGAGTCCCAATGAGGCGATTTCTTTTAACTGACCTAATCCTTCCAGCCGCACTATGGCCCCGGGGTCGACTTGGCCTCTAAGATAAATGAGTACCAAGATTCTTCCTGGGAAGTAAAAGGTGGCCGGTGTGTAAGGCTGACAACCTTACCACCATCTGTGAACCAAATGTCTAGATAATATGGGACCCTCAATGTCTCACAACCTTATGAGCCTCCATGGCCTGTTACAGGGATAGCTTTACATTTACCTTATCTCAATATTCTGAGCCCATCCAGCAAATGCCATTCTTTGATGAGCTATAGGTTTAGGTAACACTACCATTTTGTATGGATACAAATACAAATCACTTTTCAATATTCATTGCACTGATCTTCTTGATATCCCTAGTTGTGCTGCAGTCTTCCTTGTTGATTTACTGGGTCTTATTTGCATCACTACTCTGATAGCATCTGTGTTCTCCAGAGAATGCACAGATGTTAGCCATATTGTGTATACTGGCACATGAGCAGGTACAGTGCAACACTAGCATGCTCGGGAAGAGAAAACTAATCTCCATGATCTACTTATGTGTTACCATGTTACAAAACATCATTCGTTACATGGTTAAATAATTAATACTGTGGCATATTTGATTAACACATTGGCAGCAACATCTCTGTAAACACGATATGCGCACGCAACAGCAGGGCAGCAGTTGGCATAGGATCAGTGACATCACACATCAACAGTAGGTGGCCGTCATGTGATATGTTTCCTGCGTGTCTGTCACCTGCACATGTGCAGTGACATCACACAGCAATGGTGGGTATGGGTCATGTGATGTGTGTTTACAGTTGGTTGATGTCTGTCCCTTGGCTATATAAGTGAGAATTCCTAAGCTGACAGACTTCAGTTGAGGTCAGTAGAGAGAGAAATAGTAGCGGCAGAAGCACGCGAAAGAGCGAATTGGAACTAGAAGTGACAGTTACAGTGAGTGACACAGTCCTGAGTTCTCGGTAGAAGATAGCCACAGACGGTTTATCATAGAAGAGGAAAAAGAAGTCAACCTGTGAAGACTTAAATTGTGATTGGAAGACTTTATTAATTTGTAATACTGTGAATTATTATTTCCTGTGTTTTAATTGTGGTATCAAGAGATGACCAGTGTGTGTGTGTAAATCAGCAACAGTGCTACATTTAAGTGTAATTAAGAGAGATTGGGTAACTGAAGTGCTAATAAATCCAGTAATCTGAGCTACAACCCATCATTTTGTCATGAGTACCATCCTACACGTGACAATACTAAATCACACGCCCACTCATTCAGGTAGTTTGGTCATTGTCCTGATGGGGAATGCAAAAAGGAATGTTTCTTTCCTTCATTTATGCCATCTACCACTTTCCTTCACCACTCACACCATTGCCCAATCATCTCTTTCTTCTTCACTAGCTCCCTACATATGCTGAATGCCTATATCAGCATCCGCACATTCATTACCTCATCCTCATACTGGTTTTGCCACATCCGTTTGTGTTTACCACAATAATTTCCATCTTCCTTTGTTTCTGCTTATTTCTTAGTGTCTGTTTTCCCATTCAGTAAATGGTCATTTTCCTGATATCTCTGCAATTCTGACATTCCTAAGTTTATGGGTTCTAACTGCCGTGTCATAATATGTTGCTGGACTGTAATTTGTTTGTTTTTATGAACTATGACTTGCAAATATTTACATATATTACATATAATTACATTCCATAATTTGAACTTTTCACTCTTTCAGAGTACCGCTTCCTTCTGTTAATGAGGTTTTACTCTATTGCCGTTAACTCAAAGTGAGATGTCCAGGCGTGGCTTTCAGTTCACTTTCAGCCATCTTTCACTCAAAATGTGACACATATCACTAGCAGTAATCAGTTACATAATTTCACTTCATACAAAATGATTAACAGCTCCTCCCTTCTACTACCTACCTATTACAGCTACTTGGGGAAGGAAGCTGCATTTATCCCTGATTCAACTGTTGTATTCACAGTGCTCCCCAGATGGAATTGGGTGTTCATGCTTATCTTTCACCAAGAAAAGACTGAAGCTCCAAAATAACAAGTATTTAATAACAGTTAAACATAAATTTGACATACAATAACAATAAAAAATAAATAAGACTCAAACATTAATTCAAATATGCATTTGCAACAAAACTATGCCCTCAACCACCTTCATTGGCTCAGAGTGAAAAAAAAAAAAAATACACAAGGTAACCACATGGAGCTACCTACCTAACCCAGACCTAGAAAAAGACCAAACTCAGGTACATTGCAAGTCAACCCACTTCACAATGTTTCCCCATTTTATGGTCAAACAGCAACTCTAATTAGGGCAGTAGCAAGCCCAAACAAACAATACTTGTAACATACTTTGTTTCACTGGCTCTACAGCCCCCTTGGACCCTGGCCTCTGATTTTTCAGTTTCATGTTCATTTTACAGATGGTATGACTCCCTGGATGAGTGATCAACTCATTGCGAAGCCTCTGCCTAAACACAGGACAACACAAACACAGAATAAACACATACACATACCAAACATTCATGCCTTGTGTGGGATTCGAACCCACAATCCCGGCATCCAAGTGAATGAAGACAGTACATGCCTCAGACTGCTTGGTTATCATGACCGGCACTCATAATGTAATACTAAACAAAAACTCTCGTTTCAACATTCCCAAACGAAAAACATACATACTGTTGCAACTAGGAAGCCACTTGCGCTCAACAGCAGGAGTGAAGAGTCCAAATGCAATTTAGAAATCCCAGTCGAATCCAAATTTTACCGACCTAATTCGCCCGACTGCTGGCAAGTAAAGAATGCCCTCATATCAGTAACCATACTGATGGAGGCGTTTCTTTTCTAAGCAAGAGAGGAAGGGGAAATTGTGTGGTACATGGAATGATGGAATAACGGTAAATGAGTCACAGCATGGGTGTCTTGATAAGGGGATGGAGTTGAGGGTACTGGACCAGAAGGGGCTACTCCTGAACCATCCAAGTAGAAAACATGGCTCAATGATTACTTCTGACTTATACAAATATCAGTATTGACTTCTGTCATTAAGAGAGCAAAGGTGGTACTGTAGGCAGAAAGACACTTTTCCTTTCATTGTTCGCATCAGTGACATCTGTCATGTGTTTATACTGTAGAACAATGGGAGTTTTGTGGGCAATGTTTCTGTAGGATCTATAAAAAGACAGAACATCACTTCAAAGCAAGATGACACTAAAAAGTCTACACCATGTACAATAACAAGGCAGCACTACTAGTACCAGCTAGATGAACCACTACATAGAAGGTGAACACATACACACTGCAAATTTGCTTTAGAACTACCTTTATAAAAATTGCAAATTTCCTTTCTTTTCTTGCTGGTTGCATCAGAATTCCAGACACCTGGATATCAGAAAACTGCGCGCTTACTACATGTCCAGAAAATACCTCTTACCAAGCTTCTCATTTAAAGAATAATCAAAACATTTGTAAGCATTAGGGTCAATGCCTGCACACCAAGTCTTGATCAAACCAATGTTGTTCACACTGACAGAGCATTTGCAGTGTGCGAGTACAAGGCTCCACATCAGTTCACCGTCGAAGTCACTTCACTGTCTATCTTTCTAGAGGACCTTCAATGACAATGGCATGGAGAATTGTCATTTGTGTCTGTGGCATGAAGCTGTACCATCTGCAATTCGTGCAGGCACTGCCAAACAACGACAAGGTGCTACCTCATATGTGGAACAATGAATCCGACACTGTCTGCAACATTGCATAGTACAACACTGCAAACATTCTGTTTTATTGGAAGACTACATCAGTATAACTGTCTCATCTGAGGCACAGAAATCCCTTGTGTCTTGTGGAAAAATAACAGCTAAGATATTCACAAACAGTGGATGTCTCATGCAAGTAACATATCAGAGCAGCACAGCCCCTTACTTCTTCAATGAATCAGCAATCACCAGAGAAATGTTCCTGGACATGCTGCAGATTTACAGCTTGGATGAGCTCCTCTGTCAACCATTAGGAATAGCTACTTTCAGGACAAAACACCCATAGCACACAAAACTACATGGATATCACTGGACTGGCCACAGTGCTCCTCCATCATGGCCAAGTAGGTCATCTGCTCTGGCTCCCTGCATCTTTCACTGTTGGGAATGAAGAAAGACTAGATGTATTTGACTAAACCTGAAGTTATCAATGGCTTAAAGAAGAGGATTACTACCATCATACAACGAATCCTACAATGGGTGTCCATTTGTCCTCAATGCCACATTCCAGAGATGTCTAACTTGCATCAAAATTTGTGGTGACAATGTGGAAATACAATAGTCATTGTATAGACCCTGAAGATGGAGGCGATACATTCTACCGAAACGTCGGTTAACACCACATCTACACGGTGCAACATCCCAGAAGACTGCTTTCTTCATGGTCACCGCCGTGAAAACCTCAAATCTTACAATAGACATTATTAGACATTATTAGCGCATAGCATACTGCAGGTGGAACACAAATGCATGAGAACAGTTAACACTGAAATCGCTTTTTTACTTCTTCATGTATGCGATAACAAACTTACAACACCCCACATTAATGATACGAATACTTTTCTTAAAAGCACATGCCACTGCTACCAGGGTGCAAATTTTATCAATGTCTCAATAAGATCAAATAGGCATTTATATTATGTACAGCCTTGAAAGGTTTGAATTAAAAACACTGGCCATACAAGTATCTAAGTATCTGACTGACAATAGTTTTATCCATGAAACTCTACACCAAACAATCAAGACCTGTTTTGTTGTGAAATACTCAACCCTTTCTTCTCCTCTGAGAGAAAGGCTTCTGACATAATAAGTTTCCTATACAGGTCCTCCATCAGAAGCCATCAACACAAATTTTACAAATTTATTGCTACATTATGATTGCATGCTGAATCTTCCTTACTCTTTACATTCTTTAACATTGCTTCTAACAATTCACATATGAAAATGACAAATGGCAATAATTTTATACTATTCCATACAAATTTTTATGCACATTAATTTGGAGATGGTAGAAATCAGATTGGAAATAAATGGCATGAGAAGGGACTGACACGAAAGGTTTCATTTAAGATGTATAAGCACACTTCAAGAATTCGCCATTATTAAAGGTAAAATACCTGCAACAATCGCCAAATTTTTTTGTTTATCACAGATCAAGTCTCTTCTTGTGACATCATTTCCCCTAATTGTAAGATGACGGATGAAATACTCCTAATTCCTCCAGGACTGCCCATATGCATTCCCTTTTAATTTCCCTTGCAGCTTCTTAAAAACTCCATTAACTAGGAACTCTTAAAACAAAGACCTCTGGTGAAGTTACATGTGATTCATGTTGTTCATGGTGGATTTTAATTTGTATTCAATTCAACACAACTAATCAATAATTGGCATATTCATTCTGAATAGGGTACAGTTAATAATGGTGTTCCCCAGGGATATATTTTGGGACCTTTACTGTTTCTTTTATATATAAATGACTTGCCAAATACTATAAACAGCAATTCCAAACCTGTCCTTTTCGCAGATTATACTAGCATAATTATTACTAATTTCTCCTCTGTAAATTATGAAAACAATATTAGTCAAACAGAGATATTGGGTAATCGGACTTTATCCATCGTCCTGGTTTTAAGATAACTAAGAACACTGGCCAATACCTCAACTTCAAATCTAACCATCTGCCACATGTAAAAAGAGGTTTGATTAAAAGTCTCCACAACAGAGCCTCCACCATATGCCAAGATCGGTCAAAGAAATTAACAAACTGAGACATGATCTCCAGTTGAACGGTTATCCCAAAGGCTTCATTGACTCGGTCATTAATTCCAAGGGCAGTAGTCATCCGAAGAAAGAGGTAAAACCTCTGTGTTCTGTATATATTCCATATGTGAAGGGTGTTTCTGAAAAGTTGAAACGGATAGGTAATCGATATAATATTAGGACCGTCTTCCAAACAAAACACACTCTTTGGAACTCTCTTATGAAAACCAGACCAAAAAGAGATCTGCAACAGACGGCACAGTGCGTCTATAGCATTCCCTGTGAATGTGGCAGAAGCTACATTGGTGAAACAGGCAGACCTCTGGCCGTGCGGCTCCGGGAACATAGTGATAACCTCAAAGGTCTTCTAGCAAAATCTAAACTAGCTCAACATGCCTATGAAGAGGGACATGGGGTAGGCTGGGATGAAGCTAAGATTTTGGATATTGAAAGCCACATCAGGTATAGAAAATACAAGGAAGCGGCCCATATGGCATGCTCGGCCAAGCCAATTAGCCAACCCAGTTTGGACTTTTCTCCCATTTGGATCCCCATTATCAGCAATGAAGTCATCAATTCACATAGAAATCTGTATGACGTGATATACGTTTTTATTGATTTCTATTAGGTGATAGACGTGATTTATTCAATTGTTGATGCTAGTTAGACACTATTAGTTTTTTACTAGTTCTCCTTTTTATTCCATGCTGTGGGGTCATGGATCTAGTTATTAGTTTGTCTTCGTGACATAAATTTCTACGGCTCTATCTATCCTGGTTCCACGCTTGTACGTGTTTGGAACAATTTGTAATGTATATTGTTCTTATTAGCTCACATGGACTTAGCCTGGTCTCAGGTGTTTATAATGTTTGTGTTTTGGGTCATCAGTTGTCCAGTGATTGGCTTCAAATCAGTCATTTATGTCTTTGGAAGTCTGACTAATATTAGTTACTATAGGATTCTGACGATGGTGTATAACACAGAGATATTGGGTAATTGGAAAGTTTGACTAATATTAGTTACTATAGGATTCTGGTCCTGGTTTTAAGATAACCAAGAAAAACACGACGTTTCTTGGAAACTGGATCTGTGTCTGCCCTCAGGTAGGGAAAACACCTATTCTGTTGGGAATATAAACCTGAGGGCAGACACAGATCCAGTTTCCGAGAAACGTCGTGTTTTTCTTAGTTATCTTAAAACCAGGACCAGAATCCTATAGTAACTAATATTAGTCAAACTTTCCAATTACCCAATATCTCTGTGTTATACACCATCGTCAGAATCCTATAGTAACTAATATTAGTCAGACTTCCAAAGACATAAATGACTGATTTGAAGCCAATTTATTGACACTAAATCTTGATAAGTCTTATTTTATACATTTTACGACTAAGAATAGCCAGGCAATGGATATGCACATTCTCCATGGCAACAATCAGCTTGCTAAATCTACCAACACCAGATTTCTTGGATCAATTATTGACAATATGTTATCGTGGAAAGGAGATGTCAACTTGCTTATGACTAGATTGAGCTCTACCCATTATGCAATCAAGACTATCACAATGAGACTGATTTATATCTCATACTTTCATTCTGTAATGACATGGTTTGATCTTCTGGGGCAAGTCTCCCCAAAGTATACTTACTTTAGGCTCCAGAAAAGGGCAATTAGAATCATCACTAATTCTAGGAAAAGTGACTCTTGTAGGGAATTGTTTAAAAAACTGAAAATTTTGCCCCTCCAATCACAGTATATATTTTCTGTTGTTATTTATGGCCAAAAACAGAGAAAAATTTAAAACTAACTCTCAAATTCATAGCACTAATACAAGACACAACAATAACCTTCACTATCCTACATGCAATCTGTAAACAGTCCAAAAAAGGAACATATTATTTTTGTATCATGGTTTTTAACAGCCTTCCTCCTAGCATAAAGAACATAGCTCATATCGAACAATTTAAATTTGCTTTAAAATGATTTCTACGCCTAAATTCATTTTACTCACTGGAGGAATATTTTAACCACAATATTGATTAAAGATCCTGGTTCATTACATGCTTAATGAATAGCAGTATATTTCTTACATGATTATTGTTTGTTTGATAGTTTGACGCATGCTTGAAGTCACACACATTGCATAGCGGTTTCATGACCATATTGGAGTTGTCTTGATAATGTGTTTGAGTGTGTTTGTCTAATTGTACCAACAAGCCAAGTGCTTTATTTTGTTGTCACTGTTTATTTTAGTTTACCAGCCAAATAAGGCTCGATGAGTGTAAAGGAAGGAAGGGATGAATAAACAAATTATAGCCAATGAGATAAAATAATTGTATACTAGTAATTAAATTATACTCATTGGAAGAATATTTTTATCTATGTTGTTGTCCCGCTTGCCATTTTTGACTGTATTTTACTCTATTCACAGGTCTCTCTTATGGGGATCTATGGATCTATGAATGTATGACTGGAGATTGCTTACTTGCTTGCTTGCTTTTACTTTTACATACATATTTTATAACCTTTAACAATGTACTCATTTATACTGTTTTGACAAAAGGCTCAAATTGTGATGCACAAGTATAATTAACTTGTATCTATGTAATTTATAATCTTATTACTTATTAGCGACATACTCAACACTGTTTCTGTCAACAGGCTCAAATTTTGACACATAAGTACAATTAACATACATTTATGAAATTTGTAATCTTACAGAACCTTTTGTCTTCTCGTCTGCTGTCCAAATATATAAAAGTCAGAATATACAAAACTATAATTTTGCATGGGTGTGAAACCTGGTCCCTAACATTAACCCGTTGCCGTGGTTCGACGTGTATGTTTCGTCAGGGATTTAAATCGTCTGGGGGGGTTCGACGTGTATGTTTCGTCCAGCTGCACACCTATGTTATAACGCCCATAATAATTGATGGTTTTGCTGTAGATTGTTAGATTTTTCGCTGGCCTGTTGTCAGTGGAACAGAGTATAAATAAGACACGACTTTATCTGCGCCTAGTCATCGTTACATATGCCTGTCTTGCAGCAAAGTTCCTGTGGCTCTGGCGAGCGGTTCCTACGTCGTAGTCTTATGAAAGGCGTGTTTTCTTTGCTTTGAAGATATAAACAACAGAGACGTGATGTGTACTGTGTTTATCATATACTATTGCCCTGAGCTGGCCACTCTAACACACTCAATTGGAATTCTTAGAATAAAGGTTGTCCATAAGTTTATTCTCGCATGATCCATTGATTTCGCACAGTACAAAGGCCCAGTTCTTAGAAAAACGCCACAATTTAAGGCAGAACACTGTGGTCACCCCCTGAGACGATACGGATGTGTGTGGGGGAGGGAAAAAGAACTCATTCCTTCATGTA
>NW_019735612.1:67487-77677 GCF_002891405.2 Cryptotermes secundus
AGGGCGCTCATATTATAAGGTAAGGTTATAAAACCACCATTTAAGATCATTTTAGTGAAAGTTTCATGTTCCTATCTCATAGAATTTAAGAACAATGATGAATAAATAATTTTCGAGCAAAATTTAAATGGCCGGCTGAATATATTACCGCAGGAGACGCAGCCGCGGAATTTAAATTACCGCGTCAAAGGGTTAAGGGAGGAACATAGACTGAGGGTGTTTGAGAACAGGGTGTCGAGGAGAATATTTGGACCGAAGAGAGATGAAGTGACAGAAGTTGGAGAAAACTGCACAATGAGGAGCTTCATAACTTGTACTCTTCTCCAAGTATAATTAGAATGATCAAGTCAAAAGAGGATGAGGTGGGCAGGGAATGTAGCACAAATGGGGGAGACGAGGAATGCATTTAGGATATTGGTGGGAAAGCCTGAAGGAAAGAGACCATTGGGAAGACCAAGGCATAGGTGGGTGGACAATATTAAAATGGATCTTAGAGATATACAATGGGATGGTATGGATTGGATTGATCTGGATCAGTATAGGGACCAGTGGAGGGCTCTTGTGAACACGATAATGAACCTTCAGGTTCCATAAAATGCTGGGAAATTCTTGAGTAGCTGCAGAATTGGCAGCTCCTCCAGAAGGGCTCAGCTCCATGAGCAAGTAAGTAATTAATTATTTATACTGTGTTTGACTTGTTCCATATCCTATGGTGTCTACATGTATCTGAATTTATGGAATGTAAATAAATTGAACAAAAAGAGCAGGAAGAGCATTTAAAGAAACTCATTTGAGAGTGTCAGGGTACAGATAATTTAAATTAGGGCAGGAAAGATCAGTAATCACAAAAACAATTCTTCAGAGATCTGTTAATCCTACAATTTTGTATTTCTCCAAACAGCAGATGAAGTATACTGCTCTGAAGCATGTTCCATATTAATGTAAAAGTAAAATATAAAACTTGACAAATCACTTCACTTAATAAAGAATAATTTAACCCACAGTTTACACATATCTAAATAAAACAAAAAATGATGTTGATTATCTTCCTAATCTGATGTAACTTACGTGAGTCTGGTATAAAACCCTACACAAGCCTTAATTTGGAACAGATGTGTCCAGTTACACATCTTCTATCAGCACATCCATTTTCTCATCTTCTAGATTTAAAACTGCATCAATGTTGTAAAATGAAGCATGCAGTGTAATGATGAATACTGATGTACCTGAACACAAACAGAAAATAAATCACCAACCTTCCATTTGCTCCTTACACTCCTGCAAAAAAGGCACACAGTTGAATATGCTCTAATCAACCAAGTACCACATTCACACCTGTTGTCATAAAATCTACTTAAAATGAGTAAATAAACTTATCGGATGTTGAGAATGTGGTGTCAGAACTTGAAAATTGTAAGACAGTAAGCCCTTTGTCAAATTCCTTACCTCCCCAATCAAATTCATAACACCAAAGCACTACAAATATTCTGATAACCTCACATTATGAATCTACTGAATATTATTCTTTAACAAATGGTTTAATTTAAAAGCAGTAAACGTCAGAATATCATTAAATGAAAAAGTGGGGAAAATGTTTGTTTTAATTCATTCTAAGGATGAAATGCCATTGCCTTTAGTTCCATCTGGAACGATAAAAGGTTCCTACAAGACTGAAAATGAATTTGCTGAATTTCAATTAAAGATCTGACCCCAAGAAGAAATGATTTGCTCTCTGTTGCTACTATAATCTTTTGCTGTAAGATGCATTAAACACAATCTTACCAAGAACCCAAAACATTGCTGCACCTGCTCCTGCTATGTAGAAAAGTGGTAGGAAACACACAGCAACAAGACCATATTGCTGGGCCAATGTTAGTTCGTATGCAAATACAGTGATTTTCCATTCTGAATTCTTCATAGACAAGATGTAGCACACACCCAAACTTGCAGCAACAGCTATCAACAGAAGTGGTGATGTAATTCTGGAAATAACATATCACCTATACTGCTTACAACAAATTTTAACATGAAGCAAATGAACCATTAGTAAATTTCACAAGGATTTTTGTCATCACTGGAAACAATCACTTACAGGCAATAAAAAATCAGTCCAAGCAACACAAAGAAGTAGTTGGTTTGAAAGTACTCCACATTTCTCGCTATCCTCTTTGCGAGATGTGAAAGGCTGGAAGGGGTGTGGAAATTTCTTGTGTTGATAAACAGAATCCATGGTCGTACATTCTCATGGTGCTGCCCAAACCATTCTTTGGCAGCTGGAGATGAAAAAGAAACTGGCACTGGAAGCTGGAACATACTGCCAAAATGGCAAAATGACTTGTAACAACTGAATCTGAAATTGGTGGATGGAACTCACAGAATTCTACACATATGCATCACAGTCTCAGATTTTTAAAGCCTGAAGACTTTCAAGTGACATCCTTGCAAAATCTCTGAGGTAACAAAGTGCTGTTAAAGGGTCTATGAATTAACTAACTAGTCAACAATGCAATGCTGCAATTTGGTTCAATACTGTACAGAATGAACACAGAAATTACTGAATTTCTACAGCCCAGAATTTAAGAAATGCTAAGTACATACTAAAACAATTTTTCCAGACCCTCCTATATATGAATTTCAATACCAGCATCATCCACAGCACAATTTGCAGCTGCTCAAAAATCATAATCAAGGGAAACAATGCTGAAATATTACATGCAGTTCTGTAATAAAAGGATTAAATGTTCACCGAATTTCAGCTCTTCCTCACAAATTGTGGTTTCTCTAGTAATGTAACCTAGAAACTCTCAGTATTAAAATAATGTTAACAGAAATTATTTTAACCCTTTGCCATACTACAAGCACAATGACCTGGGTATGACAATTACATAAAAGAAAACAGTGCTGTACTACTGCACTATAAGTTTCTTTATATTGTCACGTGTATGGGTAATCGGGCTTACTGTTCACACCTTGTACAATCACTCATAATCACAATAAATTACAATACCTCACAATATATCTTCAAACACTTCCTCCTTGACTGCCTAGGACTCACTCAATTCTGATCTATTACTCTCTACTCCAACTGAACTTCTGAAGCCAGACTCACTCATTGTTATATACCCTCATGGCGGACTCCATAGGAAACGCATCCATTGCCTAGAAATGGAGGACTACTGTTGTTGTGTATTGTTGTAGGCTTTACCTAGCAATGGGCTTTTTAAATAGAATTTTCCTTTACACAGAATTGTTTACTGAGCCGTTGCTTAGCAATGAACATATGAATCAAACAACAAAAACAAACTCCGTGTCCTGTAGTCTGCAAGCGAACTATAACGACCGCATCTGTTGTCTAGTGGTCAGAGTTCCTGGCTACAGATCCAGAGGTCCCGGGTTCGATTCCCGGCGCTACCAGATTTCCTGAGTAGTAGTGGGTCTGGAACAAGGTCCACTCAGCCTCCTGAGGATAACTGAGGAGCTATTTCAAGGAAACAGTGGCTCTGGTCTAGAAAACCGAAATTAATGGCCGTGGGTATTCATTGCGCTGACGACGTGACATCCTCTATCCGCAAAACTTGGCATTAACTTTCGCCGACAAGCGGCGGTCGCTTGGTCGGTCGAACACATGAATTACAATATGTTAATTTCTTGAAAACGATATGCAAATGTTTACAACGCCGTACTTATTATACATGTATTAACTAACATCATGGAGCAGAGTACTTTCTGAGAAGTTAGGTATCACTCATGGTTCATTCCATGTGAATTCATCCAGATAGGTCAGTCGACAAGTTTTAAAAACATTTCTATTTTCTACACTTATTTCTACATATTTCCGTACTTCAAAATATTTTTTAGAAAAATTAAATCCACTCGGTTCTCCCGGTACAGCCGTCTCTACAATACTAAAAAACGTGTTTTCGGCTGAAATGGAGGTTTGCGTTACCTTCTATATCTCGATAACTATTGATGCTAGAGACTCCAATAAAAAAAAAACAATTTGTTCCTCATGATATGGACTACAATTCATATCATTACAAGTTTTTACTCTAATTCCTCTAGGTCTAATTAATCTTGAAACTTACCTATCGATTTGGGGAAAGAAGTCAATTGTGCCCTTCAAAAATGAATGGGAGGGGGAAAGTATCAGATCTGTGCTTTCTACCCTTTGTTGTTGCCTACGTGAAGAATATAATTACTTAGTTTTGAGCCCCATATTTCTCTTCCAAAATTTTCCAGGAGCTTCCAAACTTTGCTCTGGGCCCATCTATTCAATAAATTCCTTACATTTAATGCAACACAAAGATTCATTACCATGTTCACAAGTGCATGCCACTGGAAACTTACCCTAAGACAAATGTATCCAGACCACATGAACCCACCTTCCTTCCATCCACATTAAAATTATCTCTCATCTTTGCCTTCCAGAGGGACTCTTCCTTTTGGGTTTCCTACCCAGAAGTATATGCATTTCTGGGATTTCCAAGAAAGCTAGTGAGCTTATACATTCCACAGAAAACAGTATTCTTTCAAATTTCAATACCTTATATTTTGCAGTTTTTGTGACACAGAGGTGCAAAAATTTTAAAGAATTGCAGATTTTTCCACTGTCTCCACTGAAAAATTAAAATACCTTCTGTTCTGCACAAGCTATAATGTTCATATGGGGTCCATTTTAAAACTAATGAATATATAATTCACATTTAGATGAAGTAGTTCTGGTTTGTGTCATTTCATGGAATATTTGACCTTCAATTTCTCACAAAATATAATTATCTTTCCTCAAAAGGAACATACTTGGTTCATGATGTTGTACCTAACACAGGACAAAATGTCATTCTGGACCATAACACCATGGCATTGCAGACACTCAGGACACCTTCACTGAACCTGCTGCACAACATGTTGCAACCTGATCCCAGTTTTTGATGCACGATTCATCTCTCTCCAGTCATCAGTATTCTCTGAGCTTTTGTAGCACTGTCACATGTTATACGCTACCTGTGACAGTGAATCTTCCTACACATGAACTATGCATGCCACTATTTGTCAACAGCTGTGGTTCAATGTTTTCTTCCTCATTATGTGACTTTCTCCAGCCTCCTGCCACATCCACCCTCTTAGGGCCAATTATTCTCCTTAGCGACCTCTTCTCAAATACCCTTAAACTATATTCTTCCCTTACTGATCAAAACCAAGTTTTCCACCCACACAAAACATGTAGAAGTATTATATAAACCTCAAAACTTACATGTAGAAGTAAAGTTTTATATATTTTAATCTATACCTTTTTATATAGCAGATGGAGAAAGGATTCTAAAATTAATGATAGCAAGCATTCCCTAACAGTTATAACACAAATTAGGCCCAGTGTAGCGTTTTCCTTTATTAAGGTGGTTATTAACAACACTGTGAATACTGCAACTGTACAGCATCGATTGGTATACTGTTATGCAATTCATTTTCTAACGTTTTCAATTTTTTAATTGTGTGATTTAGAACTTCACTGTAATGCAAGAATTATGCACAATTCATAATACCCTCAATAAGATATTGTGCTTTCAACTACCAATGAAGTACCTTTACCAAGCCAATATAAATCAAGGAACCAACAAGAAAAAAATTTCAATTTGTTTCCTATGTGATTATACATATGGTTTTCCGTTGTGTTCTGATCAATATCAAGTTTTAAGAAATCAACAATTCCCATTCAGTATTACTTCTGCCATAAAGATCTACTTTTAACGACATAATGCAAAAACAAAAACATAAAGACATCATAAACAATTTAAAAACTCAACAATTAAATACAGATTAAACAAACAACTCAGTTCAGATTTCAGTATCCTCCAACAGGTAACTGAACACAGATTTTGGAGCAGGAAGGAGCAGGGTCTTACATTCCACAACAGTTGTTAATTCCTAGACGCCATAAACGTGCGTATAACTTCCGAAATTGTCGTTAGCCACATTTAGCCATAACCTAAATTCGACTACAGTTTCCACCACTTTCGTGTGAATAGTAGTTCTCAGCACTGACGCATTCGAAGAGCGCAAATTGCAGACCTTGCGGACCGCTGCAGACGGTAGCAATCGGTAGCCGTGTTATCCTACGCAAAGAGCAATGTTGGGAGAGGACACACCAAGCAACCTGGCAACCGGCACGCAACTTCAATTTCGTTACCAGTAAACATTTAGGCCGGGCGCACACCAAGGAAACTGGCAACCGCGATTTCCGAGAAATATCGCCGATTTCAAGCAGGCAACTGGTTTCCAAGTTAGCAGGCGCACACTGAGGAAACTTACGTTCGATTAGTTGCTCATAACATCTCAAGTGGGTGCGTTTGCCCGCTAATTTCGTGCACTTCTCCTCTGCAATGTCAGGTAATATTGTTCCTGTAATGATATGGTGGTGGTTCAGACGGCGTGAGATGAGAATACAGGAGAAACGAAAACATTGGGTGCACCTGTTCTTTCTCTACAATTTAAACTCAGGTGTTTATATTGTTTCGAAATAATTTAATCAGGATACAGAACTGTGCAAATCATTTCACAGAATAAGCATTGAAAGTTTTTCTTTATTAGTGGATATTGTAAGATCTCAAATTCGAAGACAAGATACAAATTTTAGTACAGAATCATAGACAAAATTATAGTTTTGTATATTCTAATGTTTATGTTTTTGGACAGCAAACGAGAAGACAAAAGGTTCTGGACTGAATGGTAGCAAGCATTACCCGAGTTCAGTCTCCTCTTAACTTCCTCCTGAATCATGTTTTCGTTTGTTATCGTTGTTTCCAAATATTTGAACTGTTCCACAACAACTGTTAACTATGTAAGATTTGAGGCTTTCACGGCGGTGACTATGAAGAAAGCAGTCTTCTGGGATTTGGCACCGTGTATATGTGGTGTTAACCGACGTTTCGGAGGAACGTATCGCCACCATCTTCAGGGTAGAAGAAAAAATATATAAGAATCTGCAAGCAAAGAGACCCTGAGAACCGGTCTGTTTTTACCGGTTCTCACGGTCTCTTTGCTTGCAGATTCTTATATATTTTTTCTTCTACCCTGAAGATGGAGGCGATACGTTCCTCCGAAACGTCGGTTAACACCACATATACACGGTGCCAAATCCCAGAAGACTGCTTTCTTCAACTGTTATCTATCTTTATGTCATGATTTTGCTCTACAATTTGGTGACGAGACAGCAACATATACTTGGTTTTTCTTTGTGTTTACTTCTAGACCAAACTCCTTACTTGAGTCAATTAACGTTTTCATGTTTCTCTTAATGGTTACTATATCATTATTATATTCACATCAGCATAGACCAACAGCTGATGTGTCCCATTCAATTTCAGTCCCACCTGGTAATCCTGGACCTTCCCAGTGGCATATTCTAAGATAAGGTTGAAAAGGAGTGGTGATAAAGTATTCAGAATAGGGAAATTATCAGAAAATATTTACCTATACGGACTTTACAATACGTTTCGTTTAAACACATTTTAATCAGCCAGACTAGTTTCATGGATATCCCTAACTCTACAAGAATATTGTACAATATTTCCCTCTTAGCCGGTCACGGTAGCCGAACGGTCTAATGCATGTACTGTCTTCGCTCGCTTGAAACCTGGATCGTGGGTTCGAATCCCACGCAGGGTATGGATGTTTACTTTGTGTGTGCATTTTTCTATGTTTGTGTACAAGTAGAGGCCTTGCGACGAGCTGATCACCCGCCCAAGGAGTCCTACCGAACGTGTAAGATCTAGGAAAACCGAAGTGAACGGAGAAGTTCACGGAGGTTGGCTTAGACCCACTGGGCCTGTAGCGACAAGGAAAAAAAACTTCCCTCTTAACTGAATTATAGACTATCTTGAAATCTATGAATAACTGATGTACTCTTATTCTATTCCCATTTTCTCCAGTTATCTGAAGAATGTAAAAGAGCTGATGAGTGGTTGATCTCTTACGTCGAAAACCAGATTGATAATCCCAAATAATTTCATCTATGTATGGACTTAACACTGAGACAAGAATATTGGATAACATTTTGTATGAAGTTCATAACTGTGATATACACCGATCATTTCTACAGTCATTATTACTCTTCTTGTGAATTGGTACAATAATAGATTCCATCCACTGATCAGGCGATTTTTCCTTATGCCAAATAGAAGTAATTAGCTTATGGATCTTAGAATGTAATATTTCACCTCATGCTTGAACAAGTTCTGCTGGAATTTGATCACTACCTGGCGATTTATACCTTTAAATTTTGCAATAGCAATATCAGCCTCAAAAGGGCTGAGATCAGATATTAGTGGCTCGGTTGTGTGCATTTCTATCTGCCTAACTATAACCGCCCTCTTAGTGCCCTTCCGCCTTCAGCTCCGTCTGAATAGTAGTGCAGGGAGTAGGAGTATATGGCGATCGGCCCCTCTGCTCCGATGACCACTTTGACGCTGCCTTACCTGTTGTTGCCGCTGCTGAAGTTGCTGGGTCGTAGCTGGTTTCGGCTTGACCCGGCTCCACCGCTTCTTCCTTCCGTTGGGATTATTGGGGGTTGGATTTCATGATGGGATCTGNATGTTCTTCTGAAAGACACTCGGCTGCGTAAATTCTCACAATCTGATTTAGTTTCAGCTTACAAGCAGCTGGTGTTACACTTACACAAAAATGCACTCGATCAGCTTAACTTATAGCCGTCCTCTTATGGATCAGGCTAAATCTCAATATGAGTCGTTATGAGGGAAAAAATTGTACTTCTTAGAATTATCTTTCAGTGCATGTGATGAGGGGTTTGCCTCCGCAAATTTCGAAAGTTGACAGACAACTAAAATCTTAGACTGAACTCTCTGCCGAGCCAGAGGTCCTCGTTGAGTTGTATCTGCCTATTCTCCTCTCCTCCTAAGTTCCCTGATAGGCTGATTCAAATAAGGAGAGTAGGCTTAATTTTTGGTTCCGGCCAATGACCGATTGTTTTTAAGGGAATTTTGCCCTAAAAGACCAAACAGCGAAATTGGCAGCCATGCAACTTATGAGGGGTCGCTAATGATCTCCTGCCACTCTCACTTTTGACTTACGGCTAGTAGAAACTGTCACTTCTCGAATTCTCAAAGTGGCTTGCCGCTGTAAGTCTAATTCTCAATTTCTAAAGAAACTCAGTGGGGTTTCTTGAAGCATCATTTTCTGCCCTTTTGGAAAATAACACCAGATGCTTGGACGCAAGGAATAGCAAATGTCCTTGTCCGCGCAAGTTTGGTCTATCTGCTCATTGCCTATTCCTTGTTCTTACAGTGTGTTTTAAACTTTTGTTTCTTCATAAATTCTTATTATTAACTCTATCAGCTACTGAAATAAAAAAACGGGGAAGGATTTCAATGGTGCGGTTACATAACATCACTGACCCTATATACATTCAATAACTGAGAGACGTAGTTCTTCCACCTATTCAAAATGTTGTAGGAATCTGCAAGCAGATCACCATTCTCATGCTTCACTAAGTTACTTCTAGGTTGGTAACCCCTCTTAAAGTCATATATTCCTCTTTTCAAGTCTTTAAAGTTCTTGTTCTTTCTGTCCATTGCAAGCTCATCAATTTTGTCTGTCAGATATTCCCTCTTTTTATTCCTTAAATTCCTGCTGGTTTCATGTCTTATGTTGTTGAAGCTAGAGAACATGGCATACGACAAGGTTCTATTTTAGGACCCCTATTATTTTTATTGTTCATAAATGATTTACTCCAATCTTTTCATGAGGCCAAGGTCGTATTATTTACTGATGATACAACTATACTACTTACTGACTTTTAATTGTTTCTTGCATCCTGTTGTGTATTTAATCAACATTAGAGTTAATTTTACCGACCACACAACACGTTTTTTATTTACTGTCACACTACATGTTTCGACCTCAAGAGGTCATCTTCAGGTGTACGAACACAATTGCACAATCACACGCAATCACATTCGTTTTTCCACTTATTTTGATCCTGTATCCTGTTCAGGTCCACGCTCAATAATATGTGTCAAGTTCTTCTTATAAAATATAAGTTAAAAATACAAATGTTAAAATTTAAAATTTAAAATTTAGTTCACTGTAACTAGTTATATTATTACCACTTGGTTAAAAAGTTCATGAATTAAACTTCAACTCATCACATTGACTGCACTTTCACTTTTGAAGATCTT
>NW_019735612.1:78018-80900 GCF_002891405.2 Cryptotermes secundus
GTCATCTGGTATACTCCACAAAGGTTGTATTTATCCGTTGTTTCATGTTTTGTTCTTAGAAGCTTTCTTATTGTATTATTTGTTTTGAAAGCTATTTTTATATTGGTATTTCGAAATAGCTTAGTGATTCTTCTAATCCTGGGGCCGAAGTATGTAAATTTGGTCCATTTTTTCTTCTGTGGTGTGTTGTTGTTAGGTGGTTTCGTATTGTGACTTCTCGTATATGGTGAATATTCATTATTTACAAGTATACGAGTTATAATACCTTCTTCTTTTATTGTTCCTTCGTTGGTGAGCTTATATGTATTTATTCGATTGCGAAGGTAGTCGATAGCTGCCTTTTTATGTTCGTATGGATGACATGAAGTATTATGCAGTATGAGGTCGGTAGATGTAGGTTTCCTGTATATTTCAAATTATAGTTCGTTGTTATTTGTTATGATTTTTAGGTCCAAATAATTTAGTTTATTTTGAGACTGTTGTTCCATTTTGAACTTAAGTTTGTGATGCATTGTATTAAATTCATTTAAGGTGTTAAAGATGTTTGTTTTTTGTGTATTGTAGATTATTAATATATCATCTACATATCTATAATAATCAATAATATGATGCTTCTTTAGAATGTCAGCAATTAGCGTGTGTTCCAGATATTGCAAGAACACTTCAGATAGGATGGCTGAGGTTGGTGCTCCCATTGCTAATCTTCGTTCTGTATGTAATATCGTTCATGGATGTTTACGTAATTTTGTTCAAGTATAATGTCGAGTAAGTTTATTATTTCATTTTTCTCTTCGTTCTTTCTGTTGTGGTTTCTGCTCAATAAATCTTTTATTATGTTTCTTACTTCGGCTGTTGGTATATTAGTATACATGTTAATAATGTCGAATGAGCAAATTCTGGTGGTTTCGTTTATTTCATTTTTCATTAAGTCGTGGATAAGGGTGGGTGAATTTTTAATATTAAATGTATATGGCAGCTGTAGAGTTTCTTGTAATATAACGTTTAGTAGTTTTGCTAATTTATATGCTGGGCACTCTCTCCAGTTGACTATAGGTCTTATTGATTTTTCTTGTTTATGGAGCTTAATGGTGCCGTATAACTGTGGTACACTTGGGTTCATGTTTATGTATTTCCATTTTTCTTTATAATGTTGCTGCATTTATTAGTTATTTTCCGTATCTTTTCTTGTTGTTTATTTGTAATATCTCTAGTTAGTTCTGTGAAATTATTGGCAGATAAGAGTTCATCAGTTTTCTTATAGTACTCGTTATTGTGTAATATTACGAGTCTGTTGCCTTTGTCAGCTTTTGTTACTACTAGTTGGTTACGTTGTAATTTGTATAGTATTCTTTTCATTGTGTGCCATTCTTTTTTGCCTCTTTTATTTTATTCCTTTCTTTTCTTGAATGTTGCATATTTATTAGTTTTTGTATATTATTGGCTACTAAATGTCGCATATAATTTTGTTCTTTTATTGGTAGTAGTTTTATTCCTATTTCTGCTTCTAATCCTAGTGTTTGTATCCAGTTCTTAGGTTTCGCATGTAGGATATATTTCAATCCTTTGTTGAATAGTTGTATTTCATCTTCTGTGAAGGCAATGTTTGTTAAATTTTCTGTTCTTTTAAAGAATATGTGCTTATCTTCTTGTGGATTATTATTGTATCTTTTTCTACTTTCCTGTGTCTCCGTTGCCTCTTGTGCTTTTAATTTCTCTATTTTGGCATTGATTATTAGGTATTTTTCTTTCATTCTTATGTCAAGTTTATGTGAGATATTTCTATCTATTATGCCCCATATTTTTCCCCATGTTCTGCTATTTTCTAAATGTAAGTCATATAATTGTTTGTTTAAAAATTGCTTTTTCTTATAGCAGTGTTTTAATTCATTCTTTATTCTTAGTTCTTGTATTTTATTAGTGAGGCGTTGTTTCATTGCCTTATTTTGTGAATTTATTCTGGTTTTAGCGTATCTTGGTGTTAGCTGCAGATCGATACAGGTTCTGTTAAAGTGGATGTTTGCGTTGCAATTTAACAATTTGTGTTTTATATTCAGATATTTATTTATGTTCCTTGCCTGACAAGCATTTATAAATTTAATTGTTTCTTGCATCCTGTTGTGTATTTAATCAATATTAGAGTTACTTTTACCGACCACACAACACGTTTTTATTTACTGTCACACGACATGTCGACCTCAAGAGGTCACCTTCAGGTGTACGAACACCTGACATATTAATAATCTACAATACACAAAAAACAAACATCTTTAACACCTTAAATTAATTTAATACAATGCATCACAAACTTAAGTTCAAAATGGAACAACAGTCTCAAAATAAACTAAATTATTTGGACCTAAAAATCATAACAAATAACAACGAACTATAATTTGAAATATACAGGAAACCTACATCTACCGACCTCATACTGCATAATACTTCATGTCATCCATACGAACATAAAAAGGCAGCTATCGACTACCTTCGCAATCGAATAAATACATATAAGCTCACCAACGAAGGAACAATAAAAGAAGAAGGTATTATAACTCGTATACTTGTAAATAATGAATATTCACCATATACGAGAAGTCACAATACGAAACCACCTAACAACAACACACCACAGAAGAAAAAATGGACCAAATTTACATACTTCGGCCCCAGGATTAGAAGAATCACTAAGCTATTTCGAAATACCAACATAAAAATAGCTTTCAAAACAAATAATACAATAAGAAAGCTTCTAAGAACAAAACATGAAACAACGGATAAATACAACCTTTGTGGAGTATACCAGATGACGTGTAAAGATTGTGACCTAAAATACGTCGGCCAAACAGGACGTAACTTCAGAACAAGATACAAAGAACAAATCAGGG
>NW_019735612.1:81059-97365 GCF_002891405.2 Cryptotermes secundus
ATCAGAGGACGCCGAAGAACAACAAGATCTTCAAAAGTGAAAGTGCAGTCAATGTGATGAGTTGAAGTTTAATTCATGAACTTTTTAACCAAGTGGTAATAATATAACTAGTTTCAGTGAACTAAATTTTAAATTTTAAATTTTAACATTTGTATTTTTAACTTATATTTTATAAGAAGAACTTGACACATATTATTGAGCGTGGACCTGAACAGGATACAGGATCAAAATAAGTGGAAAAACGAATGTGATTGCGTGTGATTGTGCAATTGTGTTCGTACACCTGAAGATGACCTCTTGAGGTCGAAACATGTAGTGTGACAGTAAATAAAAAACGTGTTGTGTGGTCGGTAAAATTAACTCTAATACTACTTACTGACATTGCGCTTTTTTCATTGAATGAAAGAATCCTAGAAGTTAGGAATCTATTAGACAAATGGTTCTGCAACTGTCCTCAAAACCATCAAAGCATCACGTCCAGCAGCTACGTAGGACTGGGCAATATGACGGAGAGTGGTGTAGCAGTGTATGACCGGTTGCTTGAAAACAATATTTCAACGGGCAAGTTGAATACGAATAAGGATTGTATACAATGCTTGAAGCTCGGAATAGAAATAGGAAGATTATAATAATAAAATTATTAAAGAAAGATATGGATCTGATACAGCGAGATGCCAACATAAGTACGACTCGAGATCTTACAAATGCTGATCGGCATAATATCAACGGAAAAAATAGGTACTAATGAGTGGCAGATAGTAAAAGACAACAAGAAATGGAAAAATAACATGAGGAATGATGTTGGTAAACCACAAGAAATACCTATAATTGTAAGCTTGCTTGGAGCACTCAGCGAAATAACCAGCGACTGTGATCGACAGAAAAAGTTAGAAGAAATAAGTAAAAAAGCAGATGGCTAGAAATAAAAAGGAAGTATGGAAAAATAAATTGATACTAATGGGGGATAGTCATATAAAAGGATATGCGTCCGAATTATCGAACAAAGTGGACAAGAAATTTGAGGTTATGGGCATGGTTATGCGAGGAGCAAGAATACAAAATATTTTGCAACTGTGAGAAGAGGAAGTTAAGTCCCTAACTAGGGGTGATATTGTTATACTATGGGGAGGCTCAAATGATGTTGCAAACGATGAAACAATGAATGGACTTAGACACTTAAAAAAAAAGTTTACAACTAGGAAAAATAATACGGATTTTATTTTAATTGCAGCCCCTCACAGATGTGACTTAATGGAGTCCTCATGTGTTAATGAAGAAATAAAAGTATTCAATAGGAAAATGCATAAAATAATTAAGTTAGAGTGTGATGTGAAAATACTTGACATTGAATTGGATAGATCATGTTATACTAGGCATGGTCTTCATCTCAATGTAATTGGAAGAAAAGAGAGTGAAAGAGATGATAAACCAGATATGGGAACTCTCAACTAAGGACAAGGGAAGCGTTATTGCCAGGGTTGGATATATAATTTGAATGAACCTTGCCAAGTACAAGGAAGAGATAATACAAGTCGAGAAGTCAAGAAATTTCAACTGAAAGATAGAAAAGGAGGAAAAGAAAAAGAAGATAGTGAAAGTGAGAAGTTGAGTGATTGCGATTGTGACCAGAGAGTGGGTGTACAAAAAAATATTCGAGGGAGGTGACATCAGTAATCAATGAAAGGTAATAAAAACAATCTTTGATCGGGAAAGAGAGCATAGTAATAGAAGAAAAAGACCACCTGCCAGAAATGAGGAATATTTATAGGAGTAAAATCAAATAAGTCTCTTCAATATGTGTAAATATATCGAAGACTCTCTAATTCTTGGACATCAAAATATCAGAGGTCTTGGTGACAAAATTTATGAATTGTTCAATTATTAGCAATAAAAAAACCCTCACTTAATATGCTTATCTGAGCATCTCATGTCTGACTGGAAATTATTATACAGCAATTTCCAGAATTATGTATTGGAACAAAATATGCCTGTACGACTCATCAGGGAGGAGGTGTTTGTATATACGAGTACATAATATCAGATATAAAATTTACTGCTATAAATTTAACACAGTTCTGTGATGAAAAGAACACAGAAATTTGTACGCTTAAGATTTCTTTAGCTAAAACTAACATATTTGTACTATGTATATATAGGTCACCTTGTGGGAATTTTGAGTACTTTGTAAATAAGTTGGATAAAGTACTCAAATTACTCTATAAACCAAAAATTGAATTTATAAATATTATGTGGTGATTTTATCGTATTTTTTAGAAGAGTCAACACGTAACACACAGCTATTACTGCTGTTGCAATTATATATTTCATAAAATACAGTTCCCAACTAGAATAACTGAGACCGAAGGCTCTGTAATTGATAATATTTTAATATTTTTATAGATCAGGCAAGGATAAGTTCATATGAAGTATTCTCTATTAGTAATGGACTAGCACAGAGTTCCGCGACCGGTGTGCCGTCACAAGGCGAAAGGTGTGACGCGAAATTTTACCTATTGTAAGAAATTAATTGTCGAATTTTATTCGTTTTATTTTATACCAGTTACAGTGTTTCATATGCTTGTATTTTATTCTCAGCCACTGCACTGATTAAATAAGATGATGCTTGTTATTCTTTACTAAATGCGGTGATTTTTTATGTACAGTAATGTTGTATTCTAATAAGTTAAACGTAAAGTATTTACTCACAGTTGTTGTTATATCATAGTTTTCATTACGGATTTATTTTTATTTTTCTCGCATCTACGCGGCTTCTTTGATATACTCGCCGCATGTTCTGTGTACGTGCTTTTCCCTAAAACTACAGGGATTAGCAAGGGTTTCTGTGTCTTTTATAACATTGTTTTGGTATTTTCCCCTGTTTGTTAGAAGTTAGAGCTTCTTCAACTTTATGACTTTCTTCCTGTAACGATGCGCCCACCGATTGTTGGACTTCATTTAAAATTATAAATATTTCAAAAATAAGTAGGTATATGTGTCGCTTCTTCCGTATGAAGAGTAGAGGTCCCGCGTCTTACAATTGTTTCAGTTCTGTCACAGCTGTGCTCTGAAGTTCGAAAATTGTGGTTGCTAGTTAGTCTTGCTATTTTCTATTACTATTAGACTACTTTATTTTTTCAAGATGGATAAATTTCTTATAGGCAGTGTTTCGTCAACGAGTTCAAGTAGTGAAAGCATTGAGCCCGAAAAAAAATAAACAAAAATTAGTACACCGGCAGTATAGTGATTATTAATTATCTTACGGGGTTTTTTGGTGTGGTGATAAAACGTGCTCAATCACCGAGTGTATCGTTTATGGTGAAAAACTCAGTAATGCTGCTATGGTTCCCAGTAAAGTGAAACGACATTTGTCAGCAAAACATTCTTCTCTATCAAGCAAAGGTGTCAATTATTTGCGTCGCTTGTTGGAACAAAACAAAAAACAAAGAACGTTAATCACTGCGACAGTACGTGTTTAAGAAAAAGTACAGGAAGCAAGTTATAAGGTAGCCGAAATTATCGTAAAGGCCAAAAACCACACCAATAGCTGAAACGTTGTTAATGCCTGCTTGTAAAGAGATGGTGAAAATAGTCCTGGGTTCAGAAGCTGCTAGTGAAATTTCAAAAATTCCTCTCTCTGCTGACACAATCAGTCGCCGAGTTACTAACACGTCCAGTGATATTGAAGCCATTATTAAGGAGAAAATCAACAGCCGTCAGAAGTTCTCGCTTCAGATCAACGAGTCCACCGATATTAGCGGCCGCACACAACTTCTTGCTTACATCCGATACATCCATGGAGATGTAATTGCAACAAATTTCTTTTTTTGCAAAGAAAATCCCGAGAGAGAGACCGGCGAAGAAGTGTTTCGTGTCACTAATGAATATGTTACATAACGAATTAAAATGGAAGGATTGCGTTAGTGTTTGTACAGACGGAGCCGCGTATATGACAGGCCGTGTTATAGGATTTGTAGCTAAAGTAAGCAAAGTAAATCCTAACATACGATGCGATCATTGTCTCATTCACCGCGAAGTCATTGTTGCTAAGTCTTTGCCACCTTGTTTGAACGTTGTGCTGGACGAAGTAGTAAAAGTCGTGAACCTCATAAATTGCGGCCCTTAGATTCGCGGCGGCTTTTTTTTCGTTTTGTGTCCACGCCCTCCTGCCACCATGGCATACCAGCGGCGGCGCCGCCGTGATTCGAACACACGCTTAGGAAGAGACGGGTGGTAGGTCAATTACTAAGTAAGGTTAGATATAAGGGAACCACAAAAATGAAGGCAAGAATAGCACAGTTAGAACAACAGTTGAAAGGCTTAACAATAGGAGTGAAAACAAAGGATTTATCATTGGCAACAAGTATTAGGGAATGGAATGGTCAGTCGCAAGCGAAACCGGTAACAGAATTCTTAGCCCAGGTAGAACAGTGTGCCCGTATGAGTAATTGGAGTGAGGAAGACGTGGTAAACATCATAAAGGCCAAGTTAAGAGGTGAAGCTAGGAAATTCGTTAACGGTAGAGACCAGTTCACCAACGATAACGTGAGATATGAAGTGTTAAAAGCAGCACTAGTGGACCGTTTTACTGAGAAATTACCAGTTCGGTACCACTATACTCTACTACACGAAGCCACGCAAGGGAAGGAAGAATCGCCCATCCAGTTTTTAGACAGGTGTCGGGCACTGAGCACGAAGACCGTGAGGAAGAGCGAAGACCCGACAGTGCAGCGCATATTAAAAGAGAAAGCAGAATTTAGGCTCCTCACTAGTTTCATCTATGGAATGAGAGGAGAGGCCGGAAGGGAGTTACGGATTCGAAATCCGGAAACTCTGGACCAGGAGCTAAACATAGCGACCGTGGTATACAATGCGAAGCGGATGGAACCTCACCGCAAGGATCATGATACACTGACCGTGAAGACGGAAAGGAAGAGCTTCACGAGTCCGAAGGGATACAGATCACCATGGAATCAGAGAAGCCAGCCGCAAGGATCGCCGGTACGACGATCCAAGGAACGAAGAGATACGAACAGAGACTGGGTTCGACCCCCAGTGAAGTGTTTTTCGTGTGGACGGGAAGGCCACATAGCGAGAGATTGTGAGGCAAGACGAAAGCTCACGACCCAGAGGGAGCAGAGCTCCCCAAACTAATTTCGGCGGTAGAGAACCCCGTCACTATCCGAAAGGAAGCCGCGTGGATTCCACTCGCGACAGCGCGAGAAGATAAAGAACTGTGTATCAGAGTAGAAGTCAAAGGGACAAACTACGAGTTCATAATAGACACAGGTGCAGACGTGTGTTTAGTCCAACCTTACGTGGGGCAGGAGCCCACAAAAGAGAATACAGATGCGGTTAGGGGTATCACTGGACAGGAATTGGAGATACAAGGCACAAGACAAGTGGATTTCTTAATAGGAGACAGGCAATACACCCACGATTTTGTAGTAGCGCCCTTTCCGATCAAGAAGGATGGAATTATGGGGCTCGAACTGTTGATAGCACTAAACGCCCGTATTGACTTGACCACAGAAGAAATAGAGTTGGATAGCCAGAAGATTAAACTGAAGAATTACCCTCCAGGTAGACGGGAAGTGGACAGACGAGTAAGGGTCTGTCGGACGGAGCCGCGACCTCTGCAAGGTGCAGAGGAAGGGACGGAAACGGCTGTGAAAGCAACCACGGAGTCAAGAAGAGAGGTGGTTAAGAGGGTAAAGGAGGACCCAGCCGAACCCAGCGTACCACAGTCGAGGGGATCAGCGGTAGAGGCCGTAAGGAGATTGGCCGTTAATTGAGGCGAGCCCGCCAGATAGCAAAGCGGAACACAAGAGAAGACGGCGCGCGAGGGCGAGTGGCCAGATTGGCCGGACAACTACGAAAGGCACACGGAATAGCGAGGAGGAAGCTGAGCCAAGTGAGAAGGGACCAACACACTCCCACGATCAGACAGCACGAAGGGTGGAGTATCGTCCCGGCCAGGTGGTGTATCGAAAAAAAATGGTAAAAGGAAGAAAGCTAGAACCTAAATGGTTAGGTCCGTATCAGGTGATACGAAAAATCTCAGATTTAGTGTACAGGATACAAATAGGGAAAAGAGAAGTGAATCTGCACATAGAGCAACTGAAACTGTGCAGAGCCAAACGAGAAGAGCTCCGTGAGAGACGAAGGCAACATCGGCGAAGGATGAGGGAACAGACGCCCAGCCTCTGGAAAGGTGAAGAAACAGACTCCGACGACTCAGAATCGGAAGGAGGGTGCCACGAGAGGCCTCCATACTCATACGGGCCGTATGAGAGACGAAACAGAAAAGGAATGAGGGGGCGGAGACCCTCGGACAAGGAGAGACGAGCTCAGATGATTCAGCGTCGAGAGACGGCGAGGAAAAGCTACGATATTCGTGCGGGGCACAATACATGTCCGCACCTTACGAGAGACAAGATGCAACTGAATCAAACCGCTGAATCAGCACTTAAGCGCCAGCGGAAGAGAGAGAGACAGGAAGCACAGCAGAGAGAGAAGCTATTGAGGCAGGCAGTGGTTTTCGTCAGCACCAAGCACAGATGCTCCAGCTGTAGAGGAAAAGGAGACAGCTAGAGGGAGCGAGAGAGATGACGCTAGCGAGACGCATAATGATGGTCTGTCAACATTACATACGACAGAGATGGACACGTTAAGTGAAGAACAGCATGGTTATTCACTGCGTCCCAGAATTCAGCGTAATTATAAAGAATAAAGACGGCCGGAACCCGAAACAAGTGCAGAGGTAACGGAAACTGACGTACCTCCTATGTCGTCAGGTGGAGAGAAACCTGAAACCAATGAAGCCGTAGGGCTCGAGATGGATAGAGGGATGCGTTTGTGCGCGAACCCGAGATTTTGTTAAGAGGAGCCGTGTGATAGGTCATGGTAGACATTAGCATAACGGAGCATGCTAAGATGATAGAAGGTTGTAACGCCGTGGTGGCAGGGGGCGTGGAGGTATCCCACCCTGCCACCACTTGTAACGCCGTGGAGCAGGGGGCGTGGAGGTACTCCTCCTTGCCACCACAGCTTACGCTGTAAGGAGTTAACACAATACTCCTAGCTTACCCTTAGCTAGGATTCTCCTGTTTCTGGGCGTCCTTCTCTCATAAAGCTGCCACCATCTATTTTATGTTCTACGAGAGGTGATGAAAGTACCAAGGGCCGATAGCGCGGTAGTCGAGCGTTCACTGTGGCTGGCCCTTTCGTCCTTGTCACCTCTTCTTATTATTGGCGTAGAGCGGGCGTGTCAGGTCTGACCCGCCTCTACCTATCGTCTGTCATCTCTATGGTGGGAACTACCCCCTGACATATTGTCATAGCTCCCTCTTGACAACCCTTCATATAGTCTGCAGGTAGCAACGTATTACATTATTATGATTCTTAAGGGGGCGTTGATACCAAGGCTTCTCAACGCTGCCTGCGTGGCAGGTGCCTTTCCCTGTCCAGTAGCACCTCCCCTTAACTGTGGTTGCATTCGGCTGCTGTTGCCCTTCACTTTGGTAGGATCCTCGGGATCGGTCGTGGAAAGGTGATTTTGAGGTGTGAATCACAATCCCGGTACATCCTACTCTAACTACCCTGTCTATTTACACTCTTATTTACATTATTTACAATATTAACAAGACCGACCTACAGTCGGGTCTACATAGGGTCTTTACTTCATCCTATGCTTCCTCGTTTTCTCCCTTAAAATACTCTGCCCGTAAAGTTATACATATTAAAAGCCCACATACCATGTTTATCACAAAAATCATTAATCGTGACTATCACGCAACTGTGCGTATTCTACACACTACCCGTCATCTTAACACATACACCATAACACAAACATATTGCCGGACTATCTTCCTAGGCAATTACTTGTCACATAATTATTACTCTCCCCTAAGGGTTCGCCGAGCACACTGGAGTTTGCTTTCGAGATTTTCCACACACTTTTATCACAATAATATTTAACAACATGGCTTATATGAGTAAACGTGACTTACTTGAAATAGAAGAATGCAGGCCAACTTCCAGCACTCGTCAGACCCATATTGAATAGCGCCTCCGGCTGACAACTGGTTATTACGTATTAGATCAGATCCCCAAGTCTCCTAAATTCGGCAATTTATATCATTAACTTGCTGAATCGGCTGTTAACGAAAGAGGGATGTTAACTCCTCTTTTTGTTCTCAATTCCCGAAGTTATATTCTAATTGGCTATTCCCTGTGGTTGTGGGTGGGCCCATGGTGTCTCATCGCTGCGTAAATAATAATATTACCATCTCCAGTAGCCCCGTTAGCAGAGCTTCTTACTTATGTGATTACGCATAAATGCTGATCATCTACATTCTTAACCTAGTTGCCTGTCCAGATGTTGAGATACTAATGTAATGGCTGTAAAACACTTTTCGCAAGTCTCGAACATTTAGGTAATGCCTTAAATTTCCAATCTCAAAATTGAGGCGCAACAAAGATCAAGCGAACCAAGGGACAAATCGCGAATACGACGAGAACGTAGTTACACGAGGGAATTAGAAATATTAATAATGAAATTTTATACAGATATAACAAGCTTAGTTTTAAGCTTAGATATGGCAACGTTACACCGACTGACTGCCAGTTTGCTGCCCTCACACAAATTATTCGCGATTTTGCGCGATATTTACGTGCAATTGGAGCAAGGCTACTCGTTCATAACAGCCTTGAATCCGGAGAACATGCATTTGTTTTATGCATCTTCGGGCGTTGCAGTACTGGCTACAAGCGAAGCAATTCGCCTCATTGTCCAACTACCCTTACGAACCGAACAGCGAGCCTACAACGTTTACGAACCTATACCATTGCCCTCATTCAAACAAAATTTAGGCAAATTTGTACAGGTACAAGCAAGAAGGGAGAGACTAGCAGTGTCCTCCGATAAAAGAAGTTACATGATTTTACCGACAGGGTATGTTCAAAATTGTAGAGAGGGAAAGATTGATATATGTAAAGAAACAGTTCCGACAGTCGAGAGGACTTACGAAACTTGTTTGAGTAGTTTATTTTTCGGAACAAGTCAAGAATATTTGTCTTGCACACGAGAGATTTTGTCAGAGAATTTTAGACCAATGTTTAGGAAACACCCTTTTGAAAATTCATGGCTATATGCGGTGGGTAAGCTTACAAAGGTTGAGTGCAGATGTATAAGCTCTCAAGGATGCCCCATGAACATAACGAGCATAGAAGGCACAGGCATCATCACTCAGTCAGATGGCTGTGACCTGATCATCGGACAGCTGACGCTGCCAGCCAGTCGGCAGTTCCAGTCCACGGCCGATTGGGACGGCCCAGGAATCGTTGCATCACAGGCACCGGACCTCCTACATCCAGAGGAGGCCACCTATTTGAAGCAGCACCAAGGGTTGCTAGGAGATGTATGGGACGCATGGGAAGACCCGGAGGACGGATCTACTCCCGACACCGCCCCCAGGACAATAACTCAACTACGACAGCAGGTGGAGGCCAGGCTCCTGACGCAGAGATGGATATGCAGCGGAATCGTGGCCGGCTCGACAGCAGCAGCCGCAGTACTCAGTCTGTGTCTATGGAGACACCGACGAGCGTTACTCATCTTCCGAGCGCGCGGCGCTAGGTAGAAGGCCATAGCCGACATCACCAAGGACGACAGCCCGGACCACCCGAAGGACGAGCCCAAGGGAGGGATCGACCGAGACATGGCGACGGAAGGAGACCGGCAGACCAGAGACCTCGGAATCCCATCCGAGACTACAGTGTTCCGGTGAAGGAACCCAACCAAAGTGAAAGTGAATCAAGGGACAGATAGACGACGATAACAGACAATAAGGAAAATTGATGTAATAAATAAATGTGATATTTGTAACGTTGAAGAAAAGTAGGTGAAAGAGACTGTAAGTAAGCATGTGTAGAAAACAAGTGTAATATTTCTCTTACAGGAAATATCCCACGTTTTGTGCGGGGGGTGTAATGGCGCAAGCGTTATGTACAAGTAGCTAGTTTTTTTTGGGTAAATTTAGAATAAGTGTATCTAGACTTTAAGATTAAGAAACAAATGATGAAACGTACCAGGAAGCTTGGGTTTGCAAAGAAGTGTAACAGGCTATTGCTTAGTAATCAGAATGCTAGCACGACAGGTAATAACGCTGACATTGAGGAAGAAGCTATATGAAGTAGGTCATAAAAACTATGACCTGAGGAAAACGCTGAGTCGGAGAGGGTGGTAGACTTGAAAGAGCCAACCCCTTTCGATAAAGAGCCAATGAGTGGGCCACACCGACCAAAAATCACGTCAGAATGGGCAGGCCAATACACCCAGGAACCCAACGAGACAGCAAAAAGAGGGTACATAAACTATAGAGGAATCAATCAAAAAACTTTTTAATATTATTAATGGTCATAGAGTTCAGCCGTCGGCTATCGCCGAGAGAGTGATGGCGCCAAGTAGTTGTTGGTTGGTAATGGCGAGCGTCTGTTTCCTCAGCTCAAGTAAGTGAACCAACTTCATATAGCCGTGAACAATAAGTGTGATAATATTAAAGTGCAAACCCCAGGGAGATAAAGTGCAAACTAGATGGACTAGGTTCACTAAGAGGTACAGAGGTGTAGAATACCCGACAGCAAGGGGACAGGAGATAGAACTAATGTGTAGCTACAGGGTCATCATCAAATGTAATACGAACCGACAAACGTCGGCAAAGTGTGTATATATTATGTATATAGCGACATAGGGAAATAGAATAGGATAGGAATGCGCTGTGATATTAATTGAACCTAGCATTCCCTCAAGTGTTACCCTCTTCCCTGACGACTCCAGCACCTCCCGAAGCTACGGCGAATTGTGAGTTAAAGCAAGGACCGGTGACGTAAGCGATCGATAAGTTTACTGGAGTTTTCTTGACATAACAAGATGGTGGCAGCATACTAAACCGGGTGACAGAGCGGGACACCTCCACGCCCCCTGTCACCACGACGTAACAGTTATCATTAGGAAAAGTGTTAACCCGAATATTTGAACTTAAAGACGAGGTACGTGCATTTTTTACTGTTGAGGGCATGATTACGCGGATTTATTTGCAGATGTGAATGGGTATGTAAGTTGGTGTATCTTTCCGATATTTTCGTACACTTGAATGAGCTGAACAGAAAGATGCAAGGTAGGAACGAAAATATTCTAACCAATATGGATGCGATTCAAGGATTTGTAAATAAGCTGAATTTGTGAATACAGAGAATTACAGATGGGTCGTTTGAGATGTTCCCGACTGTATGGCCACTTGCTGACGGCATAAAGTGGTGATGGACACAATTAAAGAACATTTAGAAATGCTGCAGCAGAAATTCAATAAGTATTTTGGAGAGAGTGTACAAGATTTTGGCTGGGTTCGTGATCCATTCGTTGCGAATTCAGAACATCTTCCGATTAATATACAAGAGGAACTCGCAGATATAAAAGCAGACAGAAAACTGAAACTAAAACTTCTCGAAGTTCCTTTGGATGCGTTTTGGTTGGCAATAAGGAGTGGATACCCGGCTATCTCCGAGATGGCAGTTAATATGTTATTTTCAACTACATATTTGTGTGAACTGGGCTTCTCGACGTTAACTGAAATTAAGACATCAAAGATGGAGCGGCTCAAATCCATCGATGAAGAAATGAGTCTTGCGTTGTCAACGATTCCACCACGGATCAGTCGCCTGTGCCCAGCTACGCAGGCGCAAGTATCACATTGAATGTATGAGTAGAATTACTGTATTTACTTCAATAGTAATAGAAATGAATTTTCTACATTCTACAGTGAATTAAAATTCATTAATTGTTGATAAATGCTCGAGTAGATTTCTGTTTAATAGTAAAATTGTAGTAATATGTTGATCACGTTACGTATTTATATTGTCTGATATGCGATTTTGAGCGGAATAACATTTTGGTGTGCCGTGTTCAGTCATGGAGTAGAAAAAGGTTGCGGAACACTGGACTAGAAGATCACGATGCTCAGTGTCTAGTACTAAAAAATATAAATTTCCTTGGAGAAGAAAAAAGTGCAGTGAATCACAAGAAGATTAGTAAATGAAGACACAATTGCTCAATTTCTTAATAAACTATCTAATGAAAAATGGGAAAATATATATAAACTTAATGATGTAAACGAAATAGTCAACTAATTTTTAAATAAGTATTTGCTTATCTAGGAATCGTGCTTTCCAAAGTAAAATGTAACAAATAAACTCAAGGATAATGGCTGGATAACAGCTTTTATACATACCTCCTGTAGACAGAAGGAATCTTTGTTCATTCTCTGTAGGAACGATTACAACCATTTGTTTAAATCATACTATAAATCCTACAGCATGATATTAAGAAGAGTAATAAGAGAAGCTAAAAGGAAATATTATAATCAGTTAATTACATCAGCCAAAAGGAAATAGAAACTACCTGGAACATTATCAACACTGAAACAGGTAGGATTAACAATAAGAATAAAGAATGTCTACCTCAGACTTTTCAAAATAATAGTAAAAAAATAAATACTGAAGAAGAAGCTCATAGTTTTAATAAATATTCCTAATCAGTAACAGAAAATCTTAATATTAAGAAAATTAATGTTTATACTCCAAGTCATTCCAGATATGAATCTTAATTTAGTTGCAGAAGAGGAAATAATTAGTATACTCAGCAAATTAAAATCAAAAAACTCTTCAGGGTATGATGGTGTAACAAATATAATTATAAAACTGTGCAGACAACAAATTAGTAAACCTCTAACTTATGTAATTAATAAGTCATTAACCATGGGTCTATTATTATTATTATTATTATTATTGGAGGGGGGTGTGTTTCCCCATACACCGCCACTAACAGTCTATTCTACGTCCCCCTTTGATATTCTACGAATAGCCACATCCTTCCGGTACTGGTGCTCGCTATCAGCTCCATTCAGCCAGCGAGGTCGGCCCTCTACTGGCAGTGGTACCCGATACTTCCCCATCTACCGGAGGCATTGGAAACTACTTGGGCGGGAAACTTTGCCTAATTTTCCTGAGAGGTCTCCTAGAGACATGAGGATCTTTTACGTGCTGTATATCTACGACACAGGACCCACGGCTTAAAGTCCCTCCCGGAGGACTTGTTCCCTGAATTTTTCCGCCCTTAAAAATTCCACGTACCTTGAGTCATGAGGTGGGAACGTTACCCCTAGACTATGGAGGATGCTTAACCATGGGTCTATATCCAGAAAGATTAAAATATGCAATTATTAAGCCAGTATACAAAAATGGGGAAAGGCTGTTATAAGTAACTACAGGCTGTAACTACTATTTATTTATTTACTACTGCAGTAACTTGGTTTGCAAAAGTTTTTGAAACAGCAATTTTTAGAAGACTCAATCATCATATAACAAAATATTACTTTCAGAGCAGTATGGATTCCAAAAGGGATTATCAACCGAAGATGCAATGTTTAAATTAACCAGTGTAATACTTACAGCTTGGGATAGAAAAGAGTATGTACACGTAACTGGTATATTTTGTGACATAGCCAAGGCCTTTGACTGCGTTAATCATGATCTTCTATTAATGAAACTGCAGTACTACGGAGTGCAGGGTGTATTATTGCAATGGTTTAAATCTTACTTCCAGTATAGGAGGAAAGAGTGGAAGTAAATTAATAAATAATGAATTGAATCGAACTGAATTTATTTGCATTCCATAGACCCTAAGTAGGTTAATACCTCTGGATATAGAACAAGTCAAAATAATACCTACTGGTACAAGTAATTTTATCTTAAACTAATATAGCTTAATTCTACATTATTCTCTATTTACATTGAGGTATTCGTCTACAGAGTAGAAGGAATGAGCAAACAGATATTTCTTTAGCTCTGATTTAAAGTGTTTAGTATCATTACTCAAGTTTTTGATACTTTGTGGGAGATTATTGTACACTTTTATGCCAGAAAAGTAGACTCCTTTTTGAAATAGTGATAAGTTTGATGAAGGTAGATGGAAGTTATATTTTTGTCTAGTATTCATGTTATGGATATTGGAATTTAATTCAAATTTATTTTTGTTGTACACAACAAATAAGAGAAGCGATAGTATGTATTGTGACTGAAGAGGTAGAATTTTTAATTTCTTAAATAAATCTCTACATGAATCTCTACTTCTATGCCCTGTAATGATTCTAATTGTATTCTTTTGTATCTTCAAAATTTTTACACTATGTGAAGAGTTCCCCAGAATATTAATTCATAGTTCATAATAGATTAAAGTAGGCATGGTAAACCATCTTCAGTGTTTCCTGTGGCATAAAGGGCTTAATCGATCTCATTGCATAGAAAGCTGCACTTAATTTAGGTATAGTTTGTTCTATATGTATTTTCCAAGACAGTGTACTGTCTACATGTATTCCAAGGAATTTTGTATCAGGTGCTTTACAGATTAATTTGTTGGCATAACTGATGACCAGATCAATTTGGTGGCTGTTTTTAGTTAAGAATGGTATGTAATGGGTTTTATCAAAATTTAGTGAGAGTTTATTGGCTTCGAACCATCTATTTAAAGTTGCAAATACAAAATTTATATAATTTTCAAAGTCTACAATTTTAGAGTTTTAAATATAATACTAGTGTCATCTGCAAAATAGATTTTGGTTTAGATTTATTATTGATGGTTTTTGATAGATCATTTATGTAGAGAAGAAAAAGCAAGGGGCCCAAAATTGATCCCTGTGGAACACCATGTTTTATCATTCCCCAGTTTGAAAATGCATTAGAACTGGAATTTTTACTTTTTATCTCCACTCTTTGGTACCTATTTTTGAGGTATGATTTGATCCATTCATTAGCTTTGCCAGTTATTCCATAGAAATTTAATTTCGATAGTAAGATATCATGATTTACACAATCAAAAGCTTTTGCTAAATCACAGAAAATCCCTCCCACTAAAAATCTGTTATTGAGAGCATTTAAAATATCGTTGGTTAGTTCATAGGTTGCTTTTTCTGTGGTTTTGTCTTTCCTAAATCCAAACTGTTCTTTGACTAATATGTTGTTAGAATTTAAGTGTTCAAGTAATCTGTTATATATAACTTTTTCAAAGACTTTTGAGAATGAAGTCAGTATAGATATTGGTCTGTAGTTAGAAATGCATTTTCTCTCGCCTTTTTTAAAAAGTGGTTTCACTACAGCGTATTTTAAGCGTTGCGGAAAAATTCCTGATGATAAAGATTTATTACACATACAAATATGTATCTGTATATCAATAATGCTGTGTGTTGGTAATTTTGAATATATGGGCTTAATGGAATATTGAGATAATATCAGCCCAGTACAGTAGACCTAAGCCTGTGTGTTCGGTAGAGGGCTCTAAAATATGCCAGTCACACTTGCCGGGGTGACACATTTACATAAATTAGCTCACATACACTTTTGGCACTGATATTATAAACTGTGTAGCAACAGAAGGCTGAACAAGTTGTGTCTGTTTCACGGTCACTGTGTTTCAACTGTTTGAATGCCGAGTCTTCGTAGCTAACATGGCCAAGACAGGCCACAGAAGCATGGTTCTTCCTCCTCAACACTGTGGGACTTGTACTTCTTGGACACTTTGCACTTTTTCAGTTTACTACATTGAACGGAATTTATGCAGGTTATACATAGGATATGTCAATGCAGGCTTAAGCTTTTCATTTTGGCTTATTTTACCACTCCAAAGCGACTGTTATGTCACATGAACCATTCTAAGTTAACTTTAGATGTGGATTCTGTTACTAATTTCAGTAGTTTATCATCTTGCTGACATGCGCCTCTGCCTTGCTATATTGAGCTTTGCCAAAAGTGGTACCGCCATTATACTGTGACATGTTGCGCAAAGGAGAACTCCACCACCAACAGTGACGCGGCGGGTGAGTCAGCGCTCCCCTCCCCCCTCCTCCGCACGGTAAAGTAACGGTGACGCAACAGGATTGTTACGGTAGTAACAGCGGTTACTTCCGCTAGCGTTACTAGCAACACAGCGCCAGGCAACAAGGGTGCCTATTATGTGGCCATATTGTCCGATCGAGGCTACATAAGGAGCAGCGAAGGCTATTCACAGTCAGTTGTACTGAGTCAGTCAGCGAGTCCTGGAGCTACCGCCGAGTCAGTCCTCGAGCTGCCTCCGAGTTAATTCCGAGTTAGCCAGCAACCAGTCAGTTGTATTCTGGCATTTGGAGTGTACTAATTGTGATACTGCAGACAGCAGTAATCGTAAATCTGTAATTTGGGTGATTGTAAGTGCGAATGT
>NW_019735612.1:101256-102236 GCF_002891405.2 Cryptotermes secundus
ATTCCTGTCCGATGGTACTGATACATCTATAAGTATGCAAGTTTTCTTTTGCTTGTTTTTAATTATTATGTCTGGCCTGTTTGCCAGAACCTCTCTGTCTGTTTGTACGCCTTGGTTCCATTACACCGTTATAGCCTCATGTTCACATACTGACTTAGGCACATGTAAGTACCAGTTGTCTGGTACTTCAATTCCAAATTCTTTACATATTGAGTAATACTTTATCATGCCTTACTATATATTCGTTCTTCACCAAAATGGGACATCCTGATGTTAAATGGTCTATAGTTTCTTCGTATTCTTTACACAGTCGACATTTACTTCCGATCTCTTCTTTCAATGTTTTTCTCTTAAAATAGTTTGTACTGATTGCTTGGTCCTGAGCTGCTACGATTAAGCTTTCTGTTTCTCCTTTAATGCCTCCAAATTTCTACCTTATCCACCAGAGTGTCATCTAAGCTGCGTGGGTATTGTCCGTGCATTCTTTTCTTTTCCCATTTTTCTTTTGTGTTCTAAGCTATTACCTTTTTTGTAAAAATTTCGTGTACTTGCAGGCTGTGTTCAGCGAAGAACTTGTGTTGCGTTGTTGTGTCCTAACAATTTTCATCAGTTGATCTTCTCTTCCTTCTATATATTCCGCTAGGTTTGTGGTTTCTGCCACGTAAGCCGCCTCTATCTGTATCAGGCCTCATCCTCCCTCTTTTCTAGGAACATACAGACGGTCTATATCTGCTCTTGGGTGATGCTGTCCATAAGTAGTTAATATTTTTCTTGTTTTCCTGTCCAGTTTTTGTATTTCCTCTTTGTGCCAGTTAATAATTCCAAAACTGTATCTCAGTACTGGTACTGCCAATGATCCAATTGCTTGCATTTTGTTTTTTGCATTCAGCTCTGTGTTCAAAATCAATCTTAATCTTCTTACATACTCCTTCAGTCTTTATTTCTCTTTCTTGTGTTCTATCTGGTGGTTCTCTTCTATT
>NW_019735613.1:0-1005 GCF_002891405.2 Cryptotermes secundus
CAGTGCACGAAATTTTACAAACATGAGTTTCCTCTGTTCCAAAACCATACCGAAAAAATTTCCCTCTGAACCATGAAACTGAAGTATGTGTGAAGGAAAAATACATTATAAAAATGTTTAACGAAATTAAGTGGATATAAGAATAGTGGGTGTGTAGTGAGGCAATGTGCCTTTGAGGTTTTTCTTGCACTATTAATAATATCGTGTGAATTATGTGGAGTGGTTTGAAAGAAATGTGTTTTAGTTGTTATAGAGAAAGAGAGTGAATTATATTTAATAAATGCATATTTGGTATGACAGAAAAGAGGGTGTAGTTTTGGTAGGTATCCTCTGAATGTTACATGTGTGAGTATCTTGATAGTCAGAATGATGTGTTTTTTTGTATTATTATAAGTACTTGTAAGAAGAGGGTGCAAAATGAATTTGTAGTTTCCGTAGAAGAAGTTATTTTTTGAATTTATGTCTTAGTTTGTGTGACTGAGTGGTGTGTATAGTATGTGTTGTTTTGGTTAAAGTGTTGTAAAATGTAAAGTCAAGTTTATATTTTCTAGTGTGACATTGTATTTTTGTGTGTGATATCTAGAGTGATCTGTAGTGAATTATTGTTTTGTTTTAAGAACGTTAGGGTTTCCATTCAGCCACACTGGATACAGAAGTTCGCAAAGTGAATTTCTAGTTCCCATCGAAGAAGTTATTTTTTGTTTTTATGTCTTAGTTCTCTGTGACTGAGTGGTGTGTATAGTGTGTGTTGTTTTGGTTACAGTGTTGTCAAGTGTAAAGTGAAGTTTATAATTTCTAGTATGACGTATTTTTGTGTGTAATACAGAGTGATGTGTAGTGAGTTATTGTAGTGTTTCAAGAACGTTAGGATTTCCATTCAGCCACACTGTATACAGAAGTTTGCAAACTGAATTTTTAGTTCCCATTGAATAAGTAATTTTTGATTTTTATGTCTTAGTTCTCTGTGACTGAGTGGTGTGTATAGTGTGTGTTGTTTTGATTACA
>NW_019735613.1:1088-1211 GCF_002891405.2 Cryptotermes secundus
ATGTAGTGAGGTAGTGTTTCAAGAATGTTAGGATTTCCATTCAGCCACATTTGATTCAGAATTTCCCCTTTCTTGTATATATCTTGTTTGTATGAAGATTTCTTGATTATAACAGGGCGGTGT
>NW_019735614.1:0-1850 GCF_002891405.2 Cryptotermes secundus
CAGCTCCAACCCCGTCCACTATTTCCCTTCACTTTGCAGCTGTACACACAGTAGCTGGCGCCCATAACCAACCAGTCAAAGTCCAGGCACGGATACTCTTTCCATAGTGAAGAGAAGTGGTGGAGTTGGAGAAGCGGTGGAGCCAGCTAACGCCGAACTAGCTGCGAGCTCCATGACCAACGACGGCAGTGGTGAGTACAAGAAGATAAAGGAATGAAGGTAAAGAGTAGCGACCAACCGGTGTGGCTGGAGGTTACACGAGGGAGACGGTAAGAGTAGAAACGCAAACCTGGCAAGCTAGCAACGCAATGCTGGCAAGCTAAGAAAGCAAAGCAGGCAAAGCTAGCAACGCATAGCTGGAAAGTTAACAACGCAAAGCTGCCATCTAGAAACGCAAAGCAGGCAAGCTAGCAACGCACACCTGGCAAGCTAGCAACGCAAAGCTGGCAAGAGAGCAACTCAAAGCTATCAAGCTAGCAACGCAAAGCTAGCAAGCTTGCAACGCAAACTAGCAAGCTAGCAAAGCAAAGCTAGCAAGCAAGAAACGCAAAGCAAGCAAGCAACGCAAAGTTAGCAAGCTAGCAAAGCAAAGCTAGCAAGCTAGCAATGCAAAGCTAGCAAGCTAGCAACGCATATCTAGCAAGCTAGCAAGCTAGCAACGGAAAGATAGCAAGGAAAAGCTGGGAACCTAGCAACACAAAGTTCCCAAACTAGCAACGCAGAACTAGCAAGCAAGCAACGCAAAGGCAGCAAGCTAGCAAACGAAAAGTTACCAAGTTAGCAACGCAAAGTTAGTAAGCTAGCAACGCAAAGCTAGCAAAGCAAAGCTAGCAAACTAGCAACGCAAAGCCAGCAAGATAGCAACGAAAGCTAGCAAGCTAGCATCGCAAATGTAGCAATCTGGTAAGCTAGAAACGCAAAGCTAGCAAGCTAGCAACGCAAAGCTAGCAAGCTAACAAAGCCAAGCTAAAAAGGTAGCAACGCAGAGCTAGTAAGCAATAAACGCAGAGCAAGCAAGCAAGAATGCAACGCAAACCTGGCAAGCTAGAATCGCAAACCAGGCTAGCTAGCATTGCAAAACTGGAAAGCTAGCAACGCAAAGCTGGCATGCTAAAAACGCAAACCTAGCAATATAGCAACGCATATATAGCAAGCTAGTAAGCTAGCAACGGAAAGCTAGCAAGCTAGAAACACAATGCTAGCAAGGAGGCAACGCAAAGCTAACAAGCTAGCAACGCAAATTTATCAAGCTATAAAGCTAGCAACGCAAAGCTAGCAAGCTTGCAACGTAAAGCTAGTAATCTAGCAATACATAGCTAGCAAGCTAGAAACGTAAAGCTAGCTACCTAGAAACGCAAATTTAACAAGCTAACAAGCTAGCATCGTAAAGATAGCAAGCTAGAAACGCAAAGCTAGCAAGCTACCAACGCAAAACTAGCAAGCTAGCAAAGCAAAGCTGGCAAGATAGCAACGCAAATCTAGCTAGCTAGCAAGCTAGCAACGCAAAGATTGCAAGCTAGCAAATCAAAACTAGCAAGCTAGAAACGCAAAGCTAGCAAGCTATCAACGCAAAGCTAGCAAGATAGCAACGTAAATCTAGCAAGCTAGCAACGCAAAGCTAGCAAGTTAGCAACGCAAAGCTAGCAAGCTACTACGCATATCTAGCAATCTAGCAAGCTAGCAACGGAAAGTTAGCAAGCTAGCAACGAAAAGCTCGCAAGCTAGCAACGCAAAGCTAGCAAGCTAGCAACGTAAAGATAGCAAGCTATCGACGCAAAGCTACCAAGCTAGCAACGCAAAGATAGCAAGTTAGCAACGCAAAACTAGCAAGCTAACAACACAAAGTCAGC
>NW_019735614.1:3047-13721 GCF_002891405.2 Cryptotermes secundus
CTAGGTAGCAACGCTCCGCTAGCAAGCATGCAACGCAAAATTAGCAGAAAGTATTGCTAAGCAAGCAACGCAAATCTAGCAAGATAGCAAAGCAAAGCTAGAAATCTAGCAACTGGAAGCTAACAAGCTAGCAACGCAAAGATAGCAAGCTATAAACGCAAAGCTAGCAAGCTACCAACGCAAACATTGCAAGCTAGCAACGCAACGCTGGCAAGCTAGCAACTCAAATCTAGCAAGCTTGCAAGATAGCAACGCAAAACTAGCAAGATAGCAAATCAAAACTAGCAAGCTAACAACGCAAAGCTAGCAAGCTAACAACGCAAAGCTAACAAGCTACTACGCATATCTAGCAATCTAGCAAGCAAGCAACGCAAAGCTAGCAAACTAGCAACGCACATCTGGCAAGCTAGCAAATCAAAGCTAGCAAGTTAGCAACGTAAACCTGGCAAGGTACAACGCAAATCTAGCAAGTTAACCACACAAATCAAGCAAGCTAGCAACGCAAACCTGGCAAGCTAGGAACGCAAACCCGGCAAGCTAGCAACGCAAAGCTGGCAAGCTAAGAAAGAAAGGATACCAAGCTAGAAACGCAAAGATAGGAAGCTAGAACGCAAAGCTAGCATTCTAGAGACGAAAGTTAGAAAGGAAGAAACGCAAAGCAAACAAACAAGCAAGCAAAGCGAAGCTATGGAACTAGCAAAATAAAAGCTAGCAAGCTTGCAACGGCAAACTATCAAGATAGAAACGGCAATCTCTCAAGCTAGCAACGCAATGATAACAAGCTATCAAATCAAATCTATCCAGCTAGCAACCAAAAATATGAAGCTAGCAACGCAAAGCTAGCAAATTAGCAAATAAATCTAGCATGCTAGCAAGATAGCAACGCAAAGCTAGCAAGCTAGAAACGCAAAACTAGCAAGCTACCAACGAATATCTAGCATTTAAACAAGCTAGCAAAGCAAAACTAGCAAGCTAGTAAAGTAAAGCTAGCAAGATTGCAACGCAAAGCTAGCAAATTAGATACGCAAAGTAAGCAAGCTACAATCGTAAAGATAGCAAGCTTGAATCGCAAAGCTACCAAGCTGGCAACGCAAAGCTAGCAAGTTTGCAACGCAAAGCTAGCAAGCTAGCAACACAGGACAGGCAAAATAGCAACGGAAAACAATCAAGCTAGCAACGCAAATCTAGCAATCTTGCAAGCTATAAACTCAAAGCTAGCAAGCTAGCTACGCAAAGCTAGCAAGCTAACAATTCGAAGCTAGCAAGCTAACAACGGAGATCTAGCAAGGTAGCAACGAAACCTAGCAAGCTAGACATGCAAATCTAGCCAAGCTAGCAACACAAACCTGGCAAGCTAACAAAACCAACTGGCAAGCTAACAACGCAAAGCTGCCAAGCTATCAACCCAAAGCTGGTAAGCTAGCAAAGCAAAGCTGACAAACTAGAAACGCAAAGCTGGCTGGGTAGCAACTCAAAGCAGGCAAGCTAGCAACGCCAAGCTAGCAAGCTAGCAACGAAAAGTTAGCATCAATGATTGCAAAGCAAGCAACGCAAATCTAGCAAGATAACAAAGCAAAGCTATTTAGCTAGCAAAGCAAAGCTAGCAATCTAGCAGCTGGAAGCTAAAAAGCTAGCACCACAAAGATGGCAAGCTAGAAACGCAAAGCAAGCAAGCTACGAACTCAAACCTAGCAAGCTAGCAACGCAAAAATGGCTAGCTCGCAACGCAATTCTAGCAAGCTAGCAAGCTAGCAGAGCAAAGCTAGGAAGATAGCAAATCAAAACTAGCAAGCTAACAACGCAAAGCTAGCTAGCTAGCAATGGAAGCTAGCAAGATAGCAACGTAAATCTAGCAACCTATCCACGCAAACCTAGCAAGTTACTACGCATATCTAGCAATCTAGCATTTTAGCAACGCAAAGCTAGCAAGCTACTAACGTAAAGATAGCAAGCTAGCAACGCATAGCTAGCAAGATAGCAACGGAAAGCTAGCAAGTTAGCAACGCAAATCTAGCAATCAAGCAACTCAAAACAAGAAAGCTAGCAAACGAATGCTAGCAAGTGAGGGACTCAAAGCAAGCAAGCAAGCAACGGAAAGCTAGCAATCTAGCAACGCAAAGCTAGCATGCTATCACCGCAAAGCTAGCAAGCTACCAACGTAATTTTGGCAAGGTACAACGCAAATCTAGCAAGTTAGCCACACAAATCATGCAAGCTAGCAACGCAAAGGTGGCAAGTTTACGAAGCAAAGATAGCAAGCTAGCAACGCAAAAATAGGAAGCTAGCATGCAAAGCTAGCAAGCTACAAACGAAAGCTATAAAAGCAAGAAACGCAAAGCAAACAAACAAGTAAGCAACGCGAAGCTATCAAGCTAGTAAGCTACAAGCTAGCAAGTTTGCAACGCACAGCTAGCAAGCTTGAAACGCAAAGCTAGCAATCTAGAATCACATAGCTAGCAAGCTAGCAAACTAGCAACGCAAAGCAAGGGAGTTAGCAACGCAAAGGTAGCAAGTTAGCAACACTAAGCTAGCAAGTTAGCAACGCAAACCTAGCAAGCTAGAAACGCAAATCCGACAAGGTAGCAACGCAAAACTAACAAGCTAGCAACGAAAATCTAGCAATCTTGCAAGGTATCAAATCAAAGCTAGCAAGCTAGCTACGCAAAGATAGCAAGCTATTAATTCAAAGCTAGCAAGATAACAAGGGAAAGCTAGCAATGTAGCAAAGAAAAGCTAGCAAGCTAGATATGCAAATCTAGCAAAGCTAGCAAAACAAACCTGGCAAGCTAACAACGCAAACTGGCAAGCTAGCAAAGCAAAGCTGCTAAGCTATCAACGCAAAACCGGTAAGCTAGCAACGCAAAGCTGACAAGCTAGAAACGTAAAAAGCTGGCTAGGTAGCAACGCAAAGCTGGAAAGCTAGCAACGCATAGCTGGAAAGGTAACAACGCAAAGCTGGCAATCTAGAAACGCAAAGCTGGCAAGCTAGCAACGCTAATTTGGCAAGCTAGAAACGCCAATCTGGCAAGATGGCAAAGGAAAGCTAGCAAGATATTAACGCAAATCAGCAAGATAGCAACGCAAAGCTATAATCTAGAAACGCATATCGAGCATTCTTGCAAGCTAGCAACGCAAAGTTCGCTAGCTAGCAACGCAAAGGTAACAAGATTGTAACGCCAAGCTAGCAAGGTAGCAAACGCAAACATAGCAATCTGGAAACGGAACTCTAGAAAGCTAGCAACGCAAAGCTAGCAAGCTAACATTGCAAAGCTAGCTAGCTAGCAGCGCAAAGCTAGCAAGCAAGAAACGCAAAGCAAGCTAGCAACGCAAAACTAGCAATCTAGCAACAGAACGCTAGCAAACTAGCAACGGAAAAATAGAAAGGTAGCAACGAACGCTAGCAAGCTAGCCACGTAAATCTATCAAAATAGCAACGCAAGGCTGGCAAGCTAGCAACGCACACATGTCAAGATAGCAAAGCAAACAAGCAAGCTAGCAACGCAAACCAGCAAGATAGCAACGCATAGCGATAATGTAGCAACGCATATCGAGCACTCTTGCAAGCTAGCAACGCAAAGGTAGCAAGCTTGTAACGACAAGCTATAAAAGTAGCAAACGCAAACATAGCAATCTGGAAACGGAACGCTAGGAAGCTAGCAACGCAAAGCTAGCTAGCTAGCTAACAACGCAAAGCTAGCTAGCTAGCAGCGCGAAGCTAGCAAGCAAGAAAGGCAAAGCAAGCAAGCAACGCAAAACTAGCAATATAGCAACGGAAATCTAGCAAACAAGAAACGGGAATCTAGAAAGGGAGCAACGAAAGCTAGCAAGCTAGCCACGTAAATCTATCAAAATAGCAACGCAAGGCTGGCAAGCTAGCAACGCAAACTGGCAAGCTAGCGACGCAAACCTGGCGAGTTAGCAACCAAATTGCAAACAAACTTCGCATAACTAGCAATCTTAAAACAGAAAGTTAGCAAGCTAGCAACGCAAAGATAACAAGCTAGCAACGCAAAGCAAGAAAGCAAGAACACAAAAACTAGCAAGCTGGCAACGCAATGATACCAATATAGCAACGCAATTATAGTAAGCTAGCAACGCAAAGCCAGCAAGATAACAACGCAAAGCTATAAGCTATAAAGCATATCGATGAATCTAGCAAGCTAGCCACGCAAAGCTCGCTAGCTAGCAACATAATGGTAGCAAGCTTGTAACGCCAAACTAGCAAGGTAGCAAAGGCTAACTTATCGATCTGGCAATGTAACGCTAGCAAGCTAGCAACGAAAATCTAGGAAGCTTGCAGCGCAAATATACCAAGCTAGCAACTCAAACCTAGAAATCTAGTAACGCAAAGCTATCAAGTTAGGAACGCAAAGCTAGCAAGCTAGCAAGCTAGCAACGCAAATCTACCAAGCTTGCAACTTAAAACATAGCAAGCTAGTAACACAGCTAGCAAGTTAGGAACGCAAACAAGCAAGCTAGCTTTGCAAAACTAGCAAGCTAGCAACGCAAATCTAGCAAGCTAGATAGCTAGCAAACGCAAAGCTACCAAGCTAGACACGACAAACTTGCAAGATAGCAACGCAAAGCAATCAAGAGGGCATAGCAATGCTAGCAAGTTAGCAACCCATATCTAGCAATCTAGCAACTAGAATCTAGCAATCTAGCAAGGAAAATTAGGTAGCAAGAAACGCAAAAATAGCGAGCAAGCAAGCAAGCAACGCAAAACTAGAAAGGGAGCAACGAACGCTAGCAAGCTAGCCACGTAAATCTATCAAAATAACAACGCAAGGCTGGCAAGCTAGCAACGCAAATATGTCAAGATAGCAACTCAAACTAGCAAGCTAGCAATCCAAATCAGCAAGCTAACAACGCAGAGCGATAATGTAGCAACGCATATCGAGCACCCTTGCAAGCTAGCAACGCAAAGTTAGCAAGCTTGTAACGACAAGCTAGAAAAGTAGCAAACGCAAACATAGCAATCTGGAAACGGAACGCTAGAAATCTAGCAAAGCAAAGCTAGCAAGCTAACAACGCAAAGCTAGCTAGCTAGCAGCGCAAAGCTAGCAAGCAAGAAACGCAAAGCAAGCAAACAACGCAAAACTAGCAATATAGCAACGGAAATCTAACACACAAGCAACGGGAATCTAGAAAGGGAGCAACGAAAGCTAGCAAGATAGCCACGTAAATCTATCAAAATAGCAACGCAATGCTGGCAAGCTAGCGACGAAAAGCTGGCGAGTTAGCAACCAAATTGGTAAGCAAACATCGCATATCTAGCAAGCTTACAACAGAAAAATAGCAAGCTAGCAACGCAAATCTAGCAAGCTAGCAACGCAAAGATAACAAGCTAGCAACGTAAAGCAAGCAGGCAAGAACGCAAAAACTAGCAAGCTGGCAACGCAAAGCTACCAATATAGCAACGCAATTATAGTAAGCTAGCAACGCAAACCAGCAAAATAACAACGCAAAGCTATAACTTATAAACGCATATCGATGAATCTAACAAGTAAGCAACGCAAAGCTCGCTAGCTAGCAACATAATGATAGCAAGATTATAACGCCAAGCTTGCAAGGTAGCAAAAGCTAACCATACGATCTGGCAATGTAACGCTAGCAAGCTAGCAACGAAAAGCTAGGAAGCTTGCAGCGCAATGGTACCAAGCTAGCAACTCAAACCTAGCAAGCTAGTAACGCAAAGCCATCAAGTTAGGAACGCAAAGCTAGCAAGCTAGCAAGCTAGAAACGCAAAGCTACCAAGCTTGCAACTTAAAACCTAGCAAGCTAGTAACGCAAAGCTAGCAATTTAGGAACGCAAAGCAAGCAAGCTAGCATTGCAAAACTAGCAAGCTAGCAACGCAAATCTAGCAAGCTAGATAGCGAGCAAACGCAAAGCTACCAAGATAGAAACGCAAAAATTTGCAAGATAGCAACGCAAAGCTATCAAGAGAGCAAAGCAATGCTAGCAAGATAGCAACACAAATCTAGCAAACTAGCAACCCAAATCTAGCAATATAGCAATAAAAATTAGGTAGCAAGAAACGCAAACAAGCAAGCAAGCAAGCAAGCAACGCAAAATTAGCAAGCTAGCAACGTAAAGCTAGCAAGGTAGTTACACAAATCTAGCAAGCTAGCCACGCAAATCTAGCAAGCTAACAAAGCAAAACTGGCAAGGTATCAACGCAAACCTACCAAGCTAGCAACGCAAAACTGGCAAGATAGCAAAGCAAAGCAAAGCTAGCACGCTAGGTACGCAAAGCTATCAAGCAAGCAACGCAAAGCTAGCAAGCTTCAACGCAAATCTAGCAAGCTAGAAACGCAAAGTTAACAAGCTAGCAACGCAAAGATAGCAAGCAAGCAACGAAATGCTAGCAAGATAGCAACGAATAGCTAGAATGTTAGCAACGCAAACCTAGCAATTTAGCAAGAATTATATCTCAAAACTAGCAAGTCAGCAACGAAAGCTGGCTAGCAAAAATGCAAAGCAATCAAGCAAGATAACAAGACAGCAACCCAAAAGTAGCAAGCTAGCAACGTAAAGCTAACAAGTTAGTAACGCAAATCTAGCAAGCTATCCACGCAAATCTAGCAAGCTAACATAGCAAAGCTGACAAGTTAGCAACGCAAATCTAGCAATCTAGCAACTCAAAGCTAGCAATCTAGTAAAGAAAGCTAGCAAGCAAGAAACGCAAAGCAAGCAACAAATAAAATAAAAGCTAGCAATCTAGCAACGCAAAGCTAGGAAGCTAGCAACGCAAAGCTGGCAAGCTAGTAAGGCAAAGCTAGCAAGCTAGCAACGCAAATTTAGGAAGCTAGCACGCAAAGCTAGCAAGTTAGAAACGAAAATTAGCAAGCAACAAACTCAAAGCAAACAAAGAAGAAAGCAACTAAAATTTAGCAAGCTAGCAACGCAAAGATAGCAAGCTAGCAACGCAAAGCTGGCAAGCTAGAAACGCAAACCTGGCAAGATAGCAACGCAATGCTGGCAAGCTAGAAAAGGAAAGCTAGCAAGCTTCAAAATGAAAGCTAGCAAGGTAGAAAAGCAAAGCAAACAAGCTAGCCACGCAAATCTAGCAAGCTAACAAAGGAAGGCTGGCACGATTACAACACAAAGCTACCAAGTTAGAAACGCAACACTAGCAAGCTAGCAACGCAAAGTAACAAGCTAGCAACGCATAGCTAATAATCTAGCAACGCAAAGCTACAAAGCAGCAACGCAAAGCTAGCAAGATAGCAATGCAAAAGTAACCAGAGAGCAACGAAATTCTAGCAAGTTAGCAAAGCAAATCTAGCAATTTATTAACCTAGCAACTCAAAGCTAGCAAGCTAGCAACGAAAGCTAACTAGCAAGAAAAGCAAACCAAGCAACGGAAAGCTAGCAATCTAGCAACGTAAAGCTAGCGACGTAATAAATCAAATCTAGAAAGCTAGCCACGTAAATCTAGCAAGCTAACAACGCAAAGCCGGCAAGCTAGCAACGAAAACCTGGCAAGCTAGCAAAGCAAAGTTAGCAAGCTAGCAAAGCAAAGCTAGCAATATTGCAACGCAAATCTAGCAAGTTAGGAACGCAAAGCTAGCAAACTAGTAAAGCATATCTAGCAAGCTAGGAAGCTAGCAACACAATTCTGGAAAGCTAGCAACGCAAAGCTGGTAAGCTGCAACAAAAAGGTGGCAAACTAGAAACGCAAAGCAGGCAAGCTAGCAACGCAAACCTGGCAAGCTAGCAACGCAAAGCTAGCCAGGAAGCAACGCATATCTAACAAGGTATCAAGCTAGCAACGGAAAGCTAGCAATCAAGCAACGCAAAGCAAGCAAAATCTATCAACAAAGCTAGCAATCTAGAAACACAAATCTAGCAAGCATCAAGTTAGCAACACAAAGCTAGCAAGATAACAACTCAAACCTAGCAAGCTAGTAACGGAAGGCTAGCAAGTTGGAACGCAAAGCTAGCAAGTTTGCAAAGCAAAACTAGCAAAATAGCAACGCAAATCTAGCAAGCTATATAGCTAGCAAACGCAAAGCTACCAAGCTAGGAACGCAAATCTTGCAAGATAGCAACGCAAAAGCTATCAAGATAGCAAAGCAATGCTATCAAGATAGCAACGCAAATCTAACAATCTAGCAAGCTAGCAACTCAAATCTAGCAATATAGCAACGAAAGTTAGCTAGCAAGGAACGCAAAACAAGCAAGAAAGAAAGCAAAAAACGCAAAACAAGCAAAGCTAGCAATCTAGTAACGCAAAGCTAGCAAGTTGGCAATGCAAAGCTATGAAGCTAGCAACGTAAACCTAGCAAAGGTCAACGCAAATCTAGCAAGATAGCCACAAAAATCTAGCAAGCTAGCAAGATAGCAACTAAAAGGTAGCAAGCTAGGAACGCAATTCTAGAAAGCTATCAACGCAATGCAAGCAAGTTAGCAAGATAGCAAAGAATTTGTAGCAAGCTAGCAACGCAAAACTAGCAAGTTAGCAACGCAAACCTAGCAAGGTAGCAACGCAAGGCTACCAAGCTAACAACCCAAAATTGGCAATCTAGCAACCCAAAACCAGCAAGCTAGCTACGCACACCTATCAAGATAGCAACACACATTCAGCATGCTAGCAACTCTAATTTAGCAAGCTACAAATCTAGCAAAGAAAAAGTAGCAAGCTAGAACGCAAAGCTTCCAAGCTATCAACGCTAAACTAGAAATCTAGCAACGCAAAACTATGAAGCTAGCAACGAAAACTAGCAAACAATGATCGCAAAACCAGCAAGCAAGCCAGCAACGAAAAGCAAGCAAGATAGCAACTCAAAGCTAGCAAGCTAGCAACTCAAAGCTAGCAAGCTAGCAACGGAGAGCTAGGAAGGTAGCAATGCAAAGCTAGCAAGCTAGCCACACAATTCTAGCAAGATAGCAACGCAAAGCTGGCAAGCTAGCAACGCAAAGCTGGCATGCGGGTAAAGCAAAGCTAGCAAGATAGCAACGCAAAACTAGGAATGTAGCACGCAAATCTAGCAAGCGAGAAACGAAAACTAGCAAGCAACAAACTCAAAGTAAACAAATAAGAAAGCAACACAAGTCTAGCAAGCTAGCAAACTAAAGCTAGCAAGCTAGCAACGCAAAGCTTGCAAGCTAGAAACGCACACCTGGAAAGATTGCAACGGAATGGAGGCAAGCTAGCAAAGCAAAGCTAGTAAACTAGCAACGCAAAGTTAGAAAGCTAGCAACGCAAAGCTAGCAAGATTAAAAATAAAAGCTAGCAAGTTAGAAAAGCAAAGCAAGCAAGATAGACACGCAAATCTAGCTAGCTAGCAAGGGAAGGCTGGCACGATAGCAACACAAAGCTACCAAGCTAGCAACGAAACACTAGCAAGCTAGCAACGCAAAATAACAAGCTAGCAACGCATAGTTAACAAGCTAGAAACGCAAAGCTACAAAGGCAGCAACGGAAATCTAGCAAGATAGCAACGCAAAGGTAGCCAGAGGGCAACGAAAGTCTAGCAAGTTAGCAACGCAAATCTAGCAATTTATCAAGCTAGCAACTCAAAGCTAGCAAGCTAGCAACGAAAGCTAACTAGCAAGAAAGCAAAGTAAGCAACGCAAAGCTAGAAAGCTAGCAACGTAAACCTAGCAAGGTAGTAACGCAAATCTAGCAAGGTAGCCAAGGAAATCTAGCAAGCTAACAACGCAAAGCCGGCAAGCTAGCAACGCAAACCTGGCAAGCTAGCAACGCAAAGCCGGCAAGCTAGCAAAGCAAAGTTAGGAAGCTAGCAAAGCAAGGCTAGCAATATAGGAACGCAAATCTAGCTAGCTAGCAACGCAAAGCTAGCAAATTAGTAACGCATATATATCAAGTTAGGAAGCTAGCAACGCAAATCTGGCAAGCTAGCAACGCAAAGCTGGTAAGCTAGCAAAAAATTCTGGCAAACTAGAAACGCAAAGCAGGCAAGCTAGCAACGCAAAGCTTTCAAGCTAGCATCGCAAAGCTGGCAAGCTAGCAACGCAAAGCTAGCAAGCAAGCAACGCATATTTAACAAGGAATCAAGCTAGCAACGGAAAGCTAGCAATCAAGCAAAGCAAAGCAAGCAAGCTAGCAACGCAAAGCTAGCAACCTCGCAAGGCAAATCTAGCAAGCTAGCAAGTTAGCAAAGCAAAGCTCTCAAGCTAGCAACTCAAATCCTGCAAGCTAGTAACCGAAAGCTAGCAAGTTAGGAACGCAAAGCTAGCAAGCTAGCAACGCAAACCTAGCAAAATAGCACCGCAAATCTAGCAAGCAAGATAGCTAGCAAACGCAAAGCTACCAAGCTAGAAACGCAAATCTTTGCAAGACAGCAACCAAAGCTATCAAGTTTGCAAATCAATGCTAGCAAGTTAGCAACGCAAATCTAGCAAACTAGCAAGCTAGCAACTCAAATCTATCAATCTAGCAACGAAAGTTAGCTAGCAAGAAACGCAAGACAAGCAAGCAAGAAAGCAAGAAACGCAAAACTAGCAAAGCTAGCAACGTAAAGCTAGCAAGGTAGTAACACAAATCTAGCAAGCTATCCACGCTAATCTAGCAAGCAAACAACGCCAAACTGGCAAGCTATCGACGCAAACGTGGCAAGCTAGCAACGCAAAAGTGGCAAGCTAGCAAAGCAAAGCAATCATAGCACGCTAGGGACGCAAAGCTATCAAGCTAGCAACGCAAAGTT
>NW_019735615.1:0-15992 GCF_002891405.2 Cryptotermes secundus
GCGTGGCTACCTTGCTAGCTTTCCGTTACTAGCTTTGAGATGCTAGCTTGCTAGATTACTAAATTTGCGTTGTTAACTTGCTAGATTTGCGTTGCTATCTTGCAGAATTTGCGTTGATAGCTTGCAAGCTTTGCGTTGCTTGTTTGGTAGCTTTAGGTTTCAAGCGTGTTAGCTTGTCGTTGCTAGATTCCTTGCCTTGCGTTGCTAGATTGTTACTTTTCCTTTCCTATCTTGGTAGCTTGGCGTTGCTAGCTTGGTGGATTTTCGTTTCTAGCTTGGTAGATTTGCGTTTCTAGCTTGGTAATTTTGTATTCTAGCTTGCTTGCTTTGCGTTGCTAGCTTCCTAGCTTTCCTTTGCTAGCTACCTAGTTATTTGTTGCTATCTTGCCAGTTTTGTGTTGCTAGCTTGCCAGCTTTGCGTTGCTACCTTGCAAGCTTTCCTTTGCTAGCTTGCTAGCTTTCCATTGCTAGCTTTGCGTTGCCAGCTTGCTAGCTTTGCTTGGCTTGCTTGATTGCTTTGCCTTTTGTTTGCTAGCATTGCGTTGCAAGCTTGATAGGTTTGCCTTGCTACCTTGCTAGCTTGGCGTTTCTAGCTTGCTAGCATTGCGTTGCTAGATAGCTAGATTTGCGTTCCTAGCTTGCTAGCTTACTGGATATGCGTTGCTAGCTTGCCAGCTATGCGTTGCTAGCTTGCTAGATTTGCGTTGCTACCTTGCTAGCTTTCCGTTGCTAGCTTGCTTGCTTTGAGTTGCTAGCTTGTTAGCTCTGCTTTCTTAGCTTCCTAGCTTTTCGTTGCTTGCTTGCTTTGCGTTGCTAGCTTGCTAGCTTTGCGTTGCTAGCTTGTTAGCATTTCTTTGCTAGCTTGCTAGCTTTGCGTTGCTAGCTTGGTAGCCTTGCGTTGCTAGCTTGCTAGATTTGCGTTGCCAGCTTGATAGATTTGCGTTGCTAATTTGATAGCTTGTCGTTGCTAGCTTGCTAGCTATGAGTTTCTAGCTAGCTAGCTTTGCGTTGCTAGCTTGCTAGATTGCTAGATATGCGTTGCTAGCTTGATGGCCTTGCGTTGCAATCTCGCTAGAGTTGCGTTGCTAACTTGCAAGCGTTGCGTTGCTAGCTTGCTAGCTTTGCGTTGCTAGCTTGGTAGTTGCGTTGCTAGTTTGCTAGCTTTGAGTTGCTAGCTTGCTAATATTGATTTGCTAGCTTGGTAGCTTTGCGTTGCTAGTTTGCGTTCTCTCATTCTAGCTTTGCGTTGCGAGCTTGCTATTGTAGCATGCTTCATTTGCGTTGCTGGGTTGCCAGCTTTGCGTTGCTATCTTGAGAGATGGTCGTTGCTTGCTTGCCAGCTGTGCGTTGCTAGCTTTCCAGCTTTTCTTTGCTAGCTTGCCAGCTTTGCTTTGCTATCTTGCTAGATGTTCGTTGCTTGCTTGCCAGCTGTGCGTTGCTAGCTTTCCAGCTTTTCTTTGCTAGCTTGCCAGCTTTGCGTTGCCTGATTGCTAGATTTGCATTGTTTGTTTGCTAGCTTTGTTTGGTATCTTGCTAGCATTGCGTTGCTAGCTTACTAGCTTTGCGTTGCTAGCTTGCAAACTTTGCGTTGCTAGCTTGCTAGGTTTGCTTTGCTAGCTTATTAGTTTGCGTTCCTATCATCCTATTTTTCGTTGCTATCTTGCTAGATTTGTGTTGTAACTTGCCAGATTTGTGATCTTATCTTACTAGCTTTCCGTTGCAAGTTTGCTAGTTTGCTAGATATGCGTTGCTAGCTTGCTACCTTTGCGTTGCTAACTTGCTTTCTTTGCGTTGCTAGCTTTCTAGCATTGCGTTGCCAGCTTTCTAGCATTGCGTTTCCAGCTTGCCAGCTTAGCGTTGCTAACTTGCCAGCTTTTGTTGCTAGCTTGCCAGCTTTGCGTTGCTAGCTTGCAAGCTTTGCTTTGCTTTCTTGCCAGTTTTCGTTGCTAGCTTGCCAGCTTTGCGTTGCTAGATTGCTAGATTTGCGTTGCCCCTTGCTAGCTTTCCGTTGCTAGCTTGCTTGCTTTGATTTTCTAGCTTGCTAGCTCTGCTTTCCTAGCGTGCTAGCTTTTCGTTGCTTGCTTGCTTTGCGTTGCTAGCTTGCTAGCTTTGCTTTGCTAGCTTGTTAGCTTTGTTTTTAGCTTGCTACCTTTGCGTTACAAGCTTGGTATATTTGTGTTGCTAGCTTGCAAGCTTTGGTGTTGCCAGCTTGATAGATTTGCGTTGCTAAATTGCTAGCTTGTCGTTGCTAGCTTGCTAGGTTTGAGTTGCTAACTTGCCAGATTTGCGTTGATGGCTTGCCAGTTTTCGTTGCTAGCTCGCCAGCTTTGCGTTGCTAGCTTGCTAGATTTGGTTTGCTACCATGCTAGCTTCCCGTTTTTAGCTTGCTAGCTTTACGTTCCTAGCCTGCTAGCTTTTCGTTGCTTGCTGGCTTTGCGTTTCTTGCTTGCTAGCATTGCGTTGTTAGCTTGTTAGCTTTACTTTGCTAGCTTCCTAACTTTGCGTTGCTATCCTGGTAGCCTTTCGTTCCTAGCTGGATAGGTTTGCGTTGCCAGCTTGATAGATTTGCGTTGATAAATTGCTAGCTTGTCGTTGCTAACTTGCTAGCCTTGAGTTGCTAGCTTGCTAGCTTTGCGTTGCTAGCTTGATAGATTGCTAGATATACGTTGCTAACTTGATAGCCTTTCGTTGTTATCTTGCTAGATATGCGTTGCTACCTTGCAAGTTTGCGTTGCATGCTTGCTAGATTTGCGTTGTTATCATGGTAGCTTTGTGTTGCTAGTTTGCCAGCATTGCGTTGCTAGCCTGCTAGATTTGATTTGCTAGTTTGTTAACTATGCGTTGCTAGCTTGCAAGCTTTGCGTTCTAGCATGCTAGCTTTGTGTTGCTAGCTTGCTTTTCTAGCATGCTTGCTTTGCGTTGCTATATTGCCAGCTTTGCGTTGATATCTTGCCAGCTGTGTGTTGCTAGCTTGCCTGTTGCGTTGCTAGCTTTCCACGTTTTCGTTGCTAGCTTGCCAGATTTGCGTTGCTAGCTTGCCAGTTTGCGTTTCTAGCTTGCCAGGTTTGCGTTGCTAGCTTGCTAGATTTTCGTGGCTAATTTGCTAGGTTTGCGTTGCTTGCTTGCTAGCTTTGCGTTGCTTGCTTGCTTGCTTGGAGTTGCTAGCTTGCTAGCTTTGCGTTCCTAACTTGCTAGCATTTCGTTCCTTTCTGGCTTTGCGTTGCTAGCTTGCTAGCTTTTCGTTGCTAACTTGTTCGCTTTGCTTTGTTAGCTTGGTAGGGATGCGTTGCTAACTTGCTCGCTTTGCTTTGTTAGCTTGGTAGGGATGCGTTGCTAACTTGCTCGCTTTGCTTTGTTAGCTTGGTAGGGATGCGTTGCTAACTTGCTCGCTTTGCTTTGTTAGCTTGGTAGGGATGCGTTGCTAACTTGCTCGCTTTGCTTTGTTAGCTTGGTAGGGATGCGTTGCTAACTTGCTCGCTTTGCTTTGTTAGCTTGGTAGGGATGCGTTGCTAACTTGCTCGCTTTGCTTTGTTAGCTTGGTAGGGATGCGTTGCTAACTTGCTCGCTTTGCTTTGTTAGCTTGGTAGGGATGCGTTGCTAACTTGCTCGCTTTGCTTTGTTAGCTTGGTAGGGATGCGTTGCTAACTTGCTCGCTTTGCTTTGTTAGCTTGGTAGGGATGCGTTGCTAACTTGCTCGCTTTGCTTTGTTAGCTTGGTAGGGATGCGTTGCTAACTTGCTCGCTTTGCTTTGTTAGCTTGGTAGGGATGCGTTGCTAACTTGCTCGCTTTGCTTTGTTAGCTTGGTAGGGATGCGTTGCTAACTTGCTCGCTTTGCTTTGTTAGCTTGGTAGGGATGCGTTGCTAACTTGCTCGCTTTGCTTTGTTAGCTTGGTAGGGATGCGTTGCTAACTTGCTCGCTTTGCTTTGTTAGCTTGGTAGGGATGCGTTGCTAACTTGCTCGCTTTGCTTTGTTAGCTTGGTAGGGATGCGTTGCTAACTTGCTCGCTTTGCTTTGTTAGCTTGGTAGGGATGCGTTGCTAACTTGATAACTTTTCGTGGCTATCATGTTAGCTTTGCGTTTCTAGCTTGCTAGATTGGCGTTCCTTGCTTGGTAGCATTGCGTTTTTAGCTTGCTAGCTTTGCGTTGCTAGCTTGTTAGTTTTGATTTGCTAGCTTGGTAGCTTTGCGTTCTAGCTTCCCAGCTTTTCGTTGCTAGCTCAATAGCTTTGCGTTGCTAGCTTGCTAGATTTGCGATGCTAGCTTGCTAGCTTTGCTTTGCTAGCATGCTTGCTTTGCGTTGCAAGCTTTCAGCTTTGCGTTGCTATCTTGCCAGGTGTGCGTTGCTAGCTTTCTAGATTTGCGTTGGTAGCTTGCTAGCTTACGTTGCTAACTTCCTAGCTTTGAGTTGCTAGCTTGCTAGGTTTGCGTTGCTAGCTTGCTAGCTTGCTATATTTGCATTGCTATGTTGCTAGGTTTGCGTTGCAGGCCTGCTAACTTTTGCGTTTCTAACTTGCTAGCTTTGCAAGTTTGCATTGCTAGTTTGATAGTTTGCCTTGCTAGATTTCCTGCTTTGCATTTCTAGATTGCCAGATTTGCGTTGTTAGCTTTCCAGCTAGGCGTTGCTAGCTTGCTAACATTGCGTTACTAGCTTGGTAGTTTTGCTTTGCTAGATTGCTTGCTTTGCGTTCCTAGCTTGCTAGTTTTGCGTTGCTAGCTTGCTAACATTGCGTTACTAGCTTGGTAGTTTTGCTTTGCTAGATTGCTTGCTTTGCGTTCCTAGCTTGCTAGTTTTGCGTTGCTAGCTTGCTAGATTTAAGTGGCTATGTTGCTAGTTTTACTTTGCTAACTTGCTAGCCTTCCGTTGAGAGCTTGATAGCATTGCGTTGCTATTTGATTAGATTTGCGTTGCTATCTTGATTGTTTGGTTGCTAGCTTGCTAGCATTGCGTTACTAGCTTGGTAGTTTTGCTTTGCTAGATTGCTTGCTTTGCGTTCCTAGCTTGCTAGTTTTGCGTTGCTAGCTTGGTAGCTTTGCATTGCTAGCATGGTAGCTTTGTGTATCTAGATTGCTAGCTTTCCGTTCTAGCTTGCTTGCTTTACGTTGCTAGCTTCCTATCTTTGCGTTGCTAGTTTGCTATCTTAGCGTTGCTAGCTTGCTATTTTTCCGTTGCTAGCTCGTTAAATATGCGTTGCTAGCTTGCCAGCTTTGACTTGCCACCTTGCCACTTTTGAGTTACTAGCTTGCCAGTTTTACGTTGCTAGCTTGCCAGGTATGCGTTGCTACCTTTCTAGCTTTCCTTTGCTAGCTTGGTAACTTTGCATTGCAAGCTTGTTAATTTTGCGTTGCTAGCTTGCTTGCTTTACTTTGCTAGTTTGCTAGTTTTGCGTTGCTAATTTGGTAGCTTTGCGTTGCTTAATTTGGTAGCTTTGCGTTGCTAGCTTGCTAGCTTTGCGTTCTAGCTTGCTATCTTTGGGTTGCTAGCTTGCTAGATTTGAGTTGCTAGCTTACCGTTGCTAGCTTGCTAGGTATGGGTTGCTAGCTTGCCAACCTTCCCTTGCTAGCTTGCCACATTTGCATTGATAGTTTGCCAGCTTTGTTTTGCTAGCTTGCCAATTTGCGCTGCTATCATTCCAGGTTTGCTTTGCTAGCTTGCTAGCTTTGCGTTGCCAGCTTGATCGATTTGCGTTCCTAAATTTGCTAGTTTGGCCTTGCTAGCTTGTTAGCTTTGAGTTGCAAGCTAGCACACTTTGCGTTGCTAGGTTGCTAGATTGCTTGTTATGCGTTGCTAGCTTGATAGCCTTGAGTTGCTATCTTGCTAGCTTTGCGTTGCTAACTTACCAATTTTGCGTTGCTAGCTTTCTAGCTTTGCATTGCTAGCCTCTTACTTTTTATGTGCTAGCTTGTTAGCTTTGCGTTGCTAGCTTGTTAGCATTGAGTTCTAGCATGCTAGATTTGCGCTGCTAGCTTTCTTTTCAAGCATGCTTGCTTTGCGTTGCTGGCATGCCAGTTTTTCCTGGCTATCTTCCCAGCTGTGCGTTGCTTGCTTGCCAGCTGGGCGTTCCTAGCTTTCCAGCTTTGCGTTGTTTGCTTGCTAGCTTTGCGTTCGTAGTTTGCTTGCTTTGCGTTTCTAATTTACCAGATTTGCGTTGCTAGCTTTCTAGCTTGGCGTTACTAGCTTGCAAGGTTTGCTTTGCTAGTTTATTAGCTTTGCGTCGCTAACAACCTATCTTTGTTGGCAAGCTAGCAACGCAAAGGAAGCAAGCTAGCAACGCAAAGTTAACAAGCTAGCAATGCAAAGCAACCAAGCTGGCAACGCAAAGCTAGCAAGCTAGCAACGCAAAGCTAGCAAGATAGCAAAACCTATCTAGCAATCTAGCAAGCTAGAAACTCAAACCTAGCAAGCAAACAACGCCAAATTAGTAAGGCAGGAACGCAAAGCTAGCAAGATAGCAACGCAAGTCTATCAAGCTAGCAACGCATATCTAGCAATCTAGCAACCTAACAACGCAAAATTTGCTAGCTAGCCACCCAAAGCTAGCAAGCTAGCAAGGCCAAGCATGTAATATAGCAACTCAAATCTATCAAGATGGCAACGCAAAGTTAGCAAGCTAGCAACGCTAGGACACCAAGCTAGCAACGTAAAGCTAGCAAGCTAGGCACGCAAATCTAGCAAGAGAGCAACCCAAAGCTGGCAAGCTAGACTCGCAAACATGGCAAGTCAGCAACTCAAAGATGGAAAGCTAGCAACGGACTCCTAGCAAGCTTGCAACGCATATATAAAAGCTAGCATGCTAGCAACGGAAATCTATCAAGCTAGCAACGCAAACTAGCAAGCTAGCAACGCAAAGTTAGCAATCTAGCAACGCATAGATAGCAAGCTAGAAACGCAAAGCTAGCAAAGCTAGCGAGCTAGCAACAGAAAGCTAGCAAGCTAGCAAAGAAATGTTGGCAAGCTAGCAACGCAAACCTGGCAAGATAGCAACGCATAGCTGGAAAGCTAACAACGCAAAGCTGGCAAGCTAACAACGCAAAGCTAGCAAGCTACAATGCAAATCTAGCAAGCTTGCAAGCTAGCAACGCAAAGCTAGCAAACTAGCAACTTAAATTTAGCAAGCTAGCAACGCAAAGATAGCAAGCTAGCAACGCAATGATAGCAAGGTAGCCTGTAAATCTAGCAAGCTAGCTACGCAAATCTAGCAAGCTAGCATGCTAGCCACGCAAAGCTAGCAAGCTAGCAACGAAATCTAGGAAGTTAGAAACGCAAAGATAGCAAGCTAGGAACGCAAAACTAGAAAACAAGGAACGCAAACATGTCAAGCAATCAACGCAATTCTGGCAAGATAGCAACGCAAACCTGGCAAGCTAGCAACAAATATCTAGCATGCTAGCAAACAAATTAGGCAGCTAGAAATTCAAAGCTAGCAGGCTCTCAACGCAAAGCTAGAAAGTTAGCAAAGCAAAGCTTGGAAGCTAGCAACGAAAAGCTAGCAAGCTTACAACAAAATGCTAGCAAGCTAGCAATACAAAATATAGCAAGCTAGCCACGCAAATATAGCAAGCTAGAACGCAAAGCTAGCAAGATAGGAACGCAAAAGTACCAAGATAGCAACTGAATCTAGCAAGCTAGAAACGCAAAAATAGCAAGGTAGGAACGCAAAATTACCAAGCTAGGAACGCCAAACTACCAAGCTAGAAACGCAAAGTTAGCAACCTAGCAACGGAAAGCCAGCATGATAGCACCGCAAAGCTAGCATGATAACAACGCAAATCTATCAAGCTAGCAACGCTTATCTAGCAATCTAAAAAAAACTAGCAACGTGAAGCTAGCTAGATAGAAACGCAAAGCTAGCAAGCTTGCAACGCCAAGCTAGCAAGGTAGCAAAGCAAATCTACAAAGCTGGCAACGCCAAGCTAACAAGTTAGCAACGCAAATCTACCAAGCTAACAAAGCAAAGCTAGCAAGCTAGCTGCGCAAAACTGGCAAGTTAGCAACGAAAAGCTAGCAATCATGAAACTTAAAATCAAGCAAGCAAGCAACGCAAAGGTAGCAAGCTAGCAATGCGAAGCTAGCAAGCTAGCAACGCAAATCTAGCAAGGTAGCAAAGCAAAGCTGGCAAACAAGCAACGCAAACTTGGAAGGCATCAACGCAAAACTGGCAAGTTAGCAACGCAGAGCTGGCAAGCTAGCAACGAAACCTGGCAAGTTAGCAACGCATATCTAGCAAGCTAGAAACGCAAAGCTGGCAAGATAGCAATGAATAACTACCAAGCTAACAATGCACAGACAGCAAGATAGCAATGCAAAGTTAGCATGCTAGCTACGCCAAGCTAGCAATGTAGCAACGCTACCAATCAAGCTGCTAACGCAAACTAGCAAGCTAGCAAAGCAAGGCTACCAAGCTAGCAAATTAAAGTAAGCAATATAGCAACGCAAATTAGCAAGCAAGATACGCAATGCAAGCAAGCAAGCAACGCAAAGATAGTAAGTTAGCAAAGCAAAACTAGCAAGCTAACAACGGAAAGCTAGCAAGGTAGCAACGAGAAGTTAGCAAATTAGCCTCGCAAATCTAGCAAGTTAGCAACGCTAACCTGGCAAGATAGCAACGCAAACTGGCAAGCTAGCAAAGCAAAACTGGCAAGCTAGCAACCCAAAGTTGGAAAGCTAGCAACGCACAGCTGGCAAGCTATCATCGCAAATCTAGCAAGCCAGCAACACAAAGCTAGCTAGCTAGCAATGCAAAGCTACCAAGCTAGTAACGCAAAGCTACCAAGCTAACAACGCCAATCTAGCAAGATAACAAAACATAGCTAGGAAGATAGCAACGCAAAGATAGCAAGATAGCAACGCAAATCTAGCAAGCTAGCAACACATATCAAGCAATCTAGCAAGCTAGCAACGCAAAGCTAGCAATCTAGCAACATCAACGCTAGCGAGTTAGAAACGCAATGCTAGAAAGAAGGCAACACACAGTGAGTAAGCTTGCAACGCATATATAGTAATCTAGCAAGCTAGCAACGCATAGCTGGCAAAATAGACACCCATATCTAACAAGCTAGCATCGGAAAGCTAGCAAGCTAGCAACGCAAAGCTAGCAAGTTAGCAACGAAAAGATAGCAAGCTAGCAACCGAAAGCTAGAAAGGTAGAAACGCAATCTAGCAAGCTAGCTTCGCAAAGATACCAAGTAATGAATGCCAAGCGAGCAAGCTAGCAACGCAAAGCTGCAAGGTAGTAACGCAAGGCTAGCAAGCTACCAACGCAAAGCAAGCAAGCTAGCAACGCAAAGCAAGCAAGATAGCAACCCAAAGCTTTCAAGTTAACAACGCATATCTAGCAATCTAGCAAGCTAGCAACGCAAAGCTAGCAATATAGAAATGCAAAGCTATCAACGCCAAGCTAGCAAGGTAGCAACGCAAACCTATGAAGCTAGCAACACATAGCAACCAAGCTAGCAAAGAAAAGCTAGCAAGCTAGCAACGCAAACCTAGCAAGCAACAAACGTAATGCAAGCAAGCAAGCAACGCTAAAGTAGCAATCTAGCTACGCAAAGCTAGCAAGATAGCAACGCAAAGCTAGCAAGCTAGGAACGGAAAGCTAGCAAGGTAGCAACGCAAAGCAAGCAAGATAGCCACGCAAATTTAGCAAGCTAACAATGCAAACCTGGAAAGCTAGAAACGCAAACTGACCATATAGCAACACAAACCTGGCAAGCTAGCAACGAAAAGCTGGCTAGATAGCAACGCATAACTAGCAAGCTAGCATTGCAAATCTAGCAAACTAGCAAGCTAGCAACTCAAAGAATGCAAGATAGCAACGCAAAGATAGCACGCTTTAAAAGCAAAGCCAGCAAGGTAACAATGCAATCCTAGCAAGCTAACTACGCAAATCTAGCAAACTAGGAAGCTAGCAACGCATTGCTGGCAAGCGTGCAACGCAAAGCTATGAAGTTAACAAACGTAAAGCTAGAAAGCTAGCCACGGAAATCTATCAATCTAGCAACAATAACTCGCAAGATATCAACGCAACTGTCTAGCTAGCAACGCAAACTAGGAAGCTAGCAACGCAAAGCTGGCAAGCTAGCAACGCAAAACTAGCAAGCTAGCAACGCAAAGCTAGCAACCTAGCAACGCACAGCTTGCAAGCTAGCAACACAAACCTAACAAGATAGCAACGCAAGGCTATCAAGTTACCAACGCTAATCTAGCAATCTAGCAAGCTAACAACGCAAAGATAGCTAGCTAGCAACTCTAAGCTAGCATCTAGCAACGTTAAGCTAGCAAGTTAGCAACGCATACCTATCAAGCTGGCAAGGGAAGCTAGCAATTTAGCAACGCATTTCTAGCAAGCTAGCACGCTAGCAACGGAAATGTAGCAAAGCTAGCAACGCAAAGCTGGCAAGATAGAAACGCAAAGCCAGAAAGCTTGCAACGCATTTCTAGCAAGCTAGCAAGCTAGCAACGGAAATGTAGCAAAGCTAGAAACGCAAAACTGGCAAGTTAGCAACGCAAAGCTGGCAAGCTAGCAACGGAAATTTAGTAAGCTAGCGAAGCATATTTAACAAGCTAGCAAGCTAGCAACAGAAATCAAGCAAGCTAGCAAGGCAAAGATAGGAAGATAGCAACGCAAAGATAGCAAGATAGCAACGCAAAACAAGCAAGGTAGCAATGCAAATCTACCAAGCTAGCTACGAAAATTTAGCAAGCTAGCAAGATAGCAACACAAAGCTAGAAAGCTAGCAACGCAAAGCTTGGAAATTAGCAACGCAAAGCTAGCAAGCTACATCGCAAAGCTAGCAAGATAGAAACGCACAGCTGGCAAGCTAGCAACGCACAACTGGCAAGATAGCAACGCAAAGCTGGCGAGCTAGCAACGTAAGGCCTGCATGCTAGCAAAGTAAAGCTAGCAAGCTAGCAACGAAAAGATAGCAAGCTAGCAACGCAAAGATAGAAAGCTATTAAAACAAAGCTAGGAAGTTAGCAACGCAAAGCTAGGAAGCTAGCAACCAAAAATAGCATGCTAGAACGCTAAGCTTGCAAGCTAGCAACGCAAAGTTTGCAAGCTAGCAACGCAAAGCTAGCTAGTTATCAACGCACACAATCAAGCTAGCAAAGTATATCTAGAAATCTTGCAAGCTAGAAACTCAAATCTAGCTAGAGAGCAACGCAAAGCTAGCATGCTAAGGGCGCCAAGCTAGCAATGTAGCATCGCAAACATATCAAGCTTGCAAAGCAAAGCTAGCAAGGTAGCTAGGCAAAGCTAGTAAACTAGCCACGCAAATCTAGCAAGCTAGCAACGCAATGCTGGCAAGCTTGCAACGCAAACAAGCAAGCTAGCAACGCAAAACTGGCAAGCTAGCAACCAAATGCTGGCAAGCTAGCAACGCATATTTAACAAGCTTGCAACGGAAATCTAGCAAGCTATCAACGCAAATATGGCTAGCTAGAAACGCAAAGGTGGCAAGCTAGCAACGCAAAGCTATCTTTTAGCAACGCTTAAATAGCAAGCAAGCAACGCAAAAAATGCAAACCCGAAAGCATTGTTAGGAAGATAGCAACTCAAAGCGACCAAGCAAGCAAAGCAAAACTTCCAAGTTAGCAACGCAAAACTAGCAAGCTAGCAACGGAAGTTAGCATGTTAGCAACGTAAAGCTAGCAAGCTAGCCACGAAAATGTAGCAAGCTAGCATCGCAAAAATGGCAAGCTAGAAACCCAAAACTGGCAAGCCAACAACGCAAAGCTGGAAAGCTAGCAACGGAAAGCTAACATGCTAGCAACGCATATTAAAATCTAGCGAGCTTGCAACGGAAAGTTAGCAAGCTAGCTACGCAAAGCTAGCAAGCTCGAAAAGCAAAGCTAGCAAGCTAGTAACGCATAACAAGAAAGCCAGCAACGAGTAGCTAGAAAGCTAACAACGCAAACCTGGCAATCTAGAAATGCCAAGTATGCAAGCTAGAAACGAAAAGCTGGCAACCTAGCTACGCAAAGCTAGCAAGCTAGAATTCAAATCTAGCAAGATTGCAAGTTAGCAATGCAAATTTAGCAAGCTTGCAACGCAAAGCTAGCAAGCTAGCAACGCAAATCTAGGAAGCTAGCAAAGCAAAACTAGCAAGCTAGCTACGCAAAGCTAGCAAGCTTGCAAGGCAATGGTAGCAAGCTAGCAACGCAAACCTAGCAAGCTAGAAAATAAATCTAGTAAGCTAGAAACGCAATACAAGCAAGCTAGCAACGCAAAGCTACCGAGTTTGCCACTTCAAACTAGCAAGCTAGCATCGCAAATCTAGCACGCTAGCACAACAAAGCTAACGAGATAGCAACGCTAAGCTATCAAGCTAGCAATGCATATCTAAAAATCTAGCAAGATAGCAACGAAATGCTAGCTAATTAGCAACGCAAACCTAGCAAGCTAGCTACGCCGAGCTAGCAGGGTAGCAACGCAAACCTGACTAGATAGCAATGCAAAACTAGCAAGCTAGCAACGCAAGACTACCAACATTGAAACGCAAAGCTAGCAAGCTAGCAACGCAAATCTACAAGCAAGAAATAGCAAATGGGCAAGCTAGCAACGCAAAATTTGCAAGCTAGCAACGCATATCTAGCAAGCTAGGGACGGAAAGCTAGAAAGCTAGCAACGCAAAGATAGCAAGATAGCAACTCAAAGATTGCAAGCTAGCAAACCAAAACAAACAAACTAGAACGCAAGGCTACCAAGCTAGCAACGCAATGCTACGAAGCTAGCAACGCAAAACTAGCAAGCTAGAAACGCAAAGCTAGCAATCTAGCCACGAAAATCTAGCAAGCTAGCAACGCAAACCTGGCAAGCTGTCAACGCAAAGCTGGCAAGCTAGAAACGCAAAGGTTGCAAGCTAGCAACGCAAAGATGGCAATATAGCAACGCAAAGTTAGCAAACTACCAACGCAAAGCAAGAAGCCAGAACGTATAGCTAGCAAGCTAGCAACGCAAAGCTACCAGGTAAGCAACGCAAAGCTACCAAGCTAGCAACGCAATGCTAACAAGCTAGAAACGGAAACTATCAACGAAAATCTGACACGCTAGCAAAACAAAGTGGCAAGCTAGCAACGCAAAACTGGCCATGTAGCAACCCAAACCTGGCAAGCTAGCAACGCATATCTAGCAAGCTAGCAAACTAGCAACGCAAAGCTAGCAAGCTAGCAACGCAAAGATAGCAAGTTAGAAAAGAAAAGGAAGCAATCTAGAACGCAAATGTATGAAGCTAGCAGAGCAAAGCTACCAAGATTGCAACGCAAAAGTAGCAAGCTAGCAACGCAAAGTAAGCAAGCTAGCAACGCAAATTTATCAAGGTAGCAACTAAATACTAGCAACCAAGCAACGCAAAGCTAGGTAGTTAGAAAAAAGAAATGCCATCAAGCTGGCAACGCAAAGCGACAAAGCTAGCAACGCACAGCTGGCAAGCTAGAAACGCACAGGTGGAAAGATAGCAACGCAAATCTAGGAAGCTAGGAACGCAAACCTAAAAAGCTAGTATAGCAAAGTTAGCATGATAGCAACCCAAACCAATAAAGCTAGCAACGCATACCTAGCAATAAAGAAAACTAGCTACGCAAAGCTAGCTAGCTAGAAAAGCAAAGCTAGCAATCTAGCAACGCAAAGCTAGCAAGATCGGAAAGCACACCTATCAAGCTAGCAAAAGCAAACCTGGCAAGTTAGCAACGCAAGTCTACCAAGCTAGTAACGCAAAGCTAGCAAGATAGCAACGCAAAGCTATCAAGGTAGTAACTCAAAGCTACCAAGCAACAAACGCAAAGCAAGCAAGCAAGCAACGCAAAGGTACCAAGCTAGCAACACAAAGATAGCAAGCTAGCAACGAAAAGATAGCAACCTAGCAACCAAAATCTAGCAAGGTAGCATCACAAAGAGAGCAAGCTAGCCCTGCAATTCGAGCAAGCTAGCAAAGCAAAGCTGGCAAGATAGCAACGCAAACTTGAAAGCCAGCAAACACATATTTAGCAAGCTAGCAAGCTAGAAACGCAAAGCAAGCTATCTATCAACGCAAAGCTAGCAAGATAGCAACGCAAAGCTAACAAGCAAAAAACTCAAAGCAAGCTAGCAACGCAGAGCTAGCAAGTTAGCAACGAAAACTTATGTAGCTGGCAACGCAAAGCTAGCAAACTAGCAACGCAAAGTTACCAAGCTAGAACACAAAGCTTGCAAGCTAGCAACGCAAAGCTACCAAGATAGAAACGCAAAGCTGGCAAGCTAGCAACGCAAAGTTAACAAACTAGCAACGGAGAGCTAGCGAGTTAGCAGCGCAAAGCTGACAAGCTAGGAAGTGTAAGTGGCAAGCTAGCAACGCAAAACTGGAAGGTAGCAACCCAAATCTGTCAAGTTAGCAACGCATATCTAGCAAGCTAGCAAGCTAGCAACGCAAATCCAACAAGTTAGCACCTCAAATCTAGCAAGCAAGCAACGCAAATCTAGGTAGTTAGCAATGCAAACCTAGCAAGATAGCAACGCAAAGATAGAAAGCTAGCAACGCAAAGCTGAAAAGCTAGCAACGGACAGCTGGCAAGCTAGCAAATTACAGCTGGCAAGATAGCATTGCTAATCTGGCAAGCTAGCAACACAAAGCTAGCATGCTGGCAAAGCAAAGCTAGCAAAATAGCAACGCAAATCTAGCAAGCTGACAAAGCAAAGCTAGCAAGCTACCAACGCAAACCTAGCAAGCTAGCAACGCAAATCTAGGATCTAGCAACGCAAAGCTAGCAAGCTAGCAACGCAAAAGTAGCTAGCTTGCAAGGCAATGGCAGCAAGCTAGCAACGCAACCCTAGGAAGTTATAACGCATATCTAGTAGCCTAGCAACGCAAAACTAGTAAGCTAGCAACGCAAATCTACAAAGTTTGCAACTTCAAACTAGCAAGCTAGCATCGCAAAGCTAGCAAGCTAGCACAACAAAGCTAGCGAGATAGCAACGCAAAGCTATCAAGCTAGCAAAGCATATCTAGAAATCTAGCAAGCTAGCAACGCAATGCTAGGTAACTAGCAACGGAAAACTATCAAGCTAGCTACGACAAGCTAGCAAGGTAGCAACGCAAACCTGACAAGATTGCAACGCAAAACTAGCAAGCTAGCAACGCAAATCTAGCAAGGAAGAAACGCAAAGCAAGCAAGCAAGCAACGCAAAGCTAGCATCCTAGCAACGGAGAGCTAGCTGGCAGGCTATCAACGCAAATGGGCAAGATAGCAACGAAAGATTTGCAAGCTAGCAATCCAAAGCTGGCAAGATTGCCACGCATATCTAGCAAGCTAGAAACGGAAAGCTAGGAAGCTAGCAACGAAAAGCTTGCAAGATAGCAACGCAATGCTACCAAGCTAGTAACGCAAAGCTATAACCTAGCAACGCAAAACTAGCAAGCTAGAAACGCAAAGCAAGCAAGGAAGCAACGCAAAGCTAGCAATATAGATACGCAAATCTAGCAAGCTAGCAACGCAAAACTGGCAAGCTAGCAACGCAAACTGGCAAGCCAGAAACGCAAAGCTTGGTAGATAGGAAAGCAAAGCTGGCAAGCTAGCAATGCAAAGCATGCAAGCTAGAAACGCAAAGGTTGCAAGCTAGCAACGCAAAGATGGCAATATATCACCGCAAAGTTAACAAGCTAGCAACGCAAGGCAAGCAAGGCAGAAAGCATAGCTATCAAGCTAGAAACGCAAAGCAACCAAGCAAGCAACGGAAAGCTACCAAGCAAGCAACGAAAAGTTACCAAGCTAGAAACGCAAAACTAGCAATGTAGCAAAGCAAAGCAAGGAAGCTAGCAACGCAAAGCAAGCAAGCTAGAAAGACAAAGCTAGCAAGCTGGCAACGAAAAGCTAGGAAGATAGCAACGCAAATCTAGAAATCTAGGAAGCTAGCAACACAAAGCTAGCAAACTAGCAAATCCAAGCTAGCAAGGTAGGAACCCAAAGTTAGCAAATTAACAACGCAATGCTAGCAAGATAGCAACGCAAAGCTAGCAAG
>NW_019735615.1:16183-17007 GCF_002891405.2 Cryptotermes secundus
GCCAAACAAGCAAGGTAGCAACACAAAGCTAGCAAAATAGCAACGCAATGCTAGCAAGCTAGCAACGGAAAGCTAGAATGTTACCAACGTAAAGCTAGCAAGCTAGCCACACAAATCTAGCAAGTTAGCAACGCAAAGCTGGCAAGCTTCAAACGCAACCGTGTCAAGCCAGCAACGCAATGCTGGAAAGCTAGCAAGGGAAAGCTAACTCCTATGAACGCATATCTGAAAGCTAGCGAGCTAGCAACGCAAAGCTTACAATCTAGCAACGCAAAGCTAGCAAGCTAACAACGCATACCTAGCAAGCTAGAATCGCCTAGCTGGAAAGCTAACAAAGCAAAGATGGCAATCTAGAAATGCAAAGCAGGCAAGCTAGCAACGCAAAGCTGACAATCTAGCAACGCGAGGCTAGCAAGCTAGCAATGCAAATCTAGCAAGATAGCAAGCTAACAATGCAAAATTTAGCAAGGTTCAACGCAAACCTAACAAGATAGCAATGCAAATCTAGCAAAATAGCTAGCTAGCAACACAAAGCTAGAATGCTAGCAAAGCAAAGCTAGCAAGTTAGCAACTCAAATCTATCAAGCTAGCAACGCAAAGCAATAAAGCTAGCAACGCTAAGCTAGGAAGTTAGAACGCAAACCTAGCAAGATAGCAACGCAAAGTTACCCAGATAGCTACTAAAAACTAGCAAGACAGAAACGCAAAGCTAGCAAGCTAGGAACGCAAAGCTAGCAAACTAGCAACAAAAAGCTATCAAGCTAGCAAAGCAAAACTAATATGATAGCAACGCAAAACTATCAAGCTAGTAACGTATGTATAGC
>NW_019735615.1:17062-18787 GCF_002891405.2 Cryptotermes secundus
CTAGCTAGCTCGCAAAGCTAGCAAGCTAGCAACGCAAACCTAGAAAGCTAAAAACAATAAGCAAGCTAGGAACGCAGAGCTAGCAAGCGAGCGACGCAAAACTAGCAAGTTAGCAACGCCAAGCTAGAAAGCTAGCAAAGCAAAGCTAGCAAGCTAGCAACGCCAAAGCTAGCAAGTTAACAACGCAATGTTAGCAAGCAAGAAACGCAAAGCTAGCAAGGTACCAACACAAATCTTGCAAGCTAGCAACGAAAAGCTGGCAAGCTACATACGGAAAGATGGCAAGTTAGCAACGCACAGCTGGCAAGCTAGCAACGCACACCTGGCAAGATAGCAAAGCAAAGCTGGCAAGCTAGCAACGCCAAGCTTGCAAGCTAGCAATTCAAACTAGCAAGATAGCAATGTAAAGCTAGCAAAGCTAGCAACGTAAAGCTAGCAAGCTAGGAAAACAAAGCTAGGAAGCTAGCAACGCAAAGCTAGCAAGCTAGCAAGGCAAAGTTAGCAAATTGCAAGGCAACATGGCAAGCTAGCAACTCAAAGCTATTAAGCTAAAACGCAAATCTAGCAAGCTAGCAACGCAAAGCTAGCAACGCAAAGCTACCAAGCTAGAAACACCAAGCTAGCAAGCAAGCATCGCAAAGTTAGCAAGGATGCAACGCATAGCAAACAAGATAACGAAGCAAAACAATCAAGCTAGCAACGCATACCTTGCATTCTAGCACGCTAGCAGCGGAATCATATTTACTTAGCAACGCAAAGCTTGCAACCTAGCAACACCAAGCTAGCTAGTTAGCAACGCAATCATATCAAGCTGGCAACGCAAAGTTAGGCAGCTAGCAACGCAAGGCTACCAAGCAAGAAACGCAAAGCTAGCAAGCTAGCAACGCAAAGCTAGCAAGTTACAATATATAACTAGGAAGAAAGAAAAGCTAAAGCGGGCAAGCAAGGAAGCAAACAACGCAAAACAAGCAAGATAGCAATGCAAAGCTAGGAAACTAGCAACGCAAAGTTAGCAAGCTAGTAACGTTAATCTAGGAAGCTAGCAACGCAAAGGTAGCAAGCTAGCAAAGCAATGTTAGCAAGCTAGAAAAGCAAAGCTGGCAAGCTACCAACGCATATCTAGCTATTTAACAACGCAAAGCTGGCAAGCTAGCAACGTACAGCTGGCAAGATAGCAACGCATATCTAGCAAGCTGACAAGCTAGGAACGCAATGATAGCTATCTAGCAACGCAAAGCTAGCAAACTAGGAACGCCAAGCTAGCAATCAAGTAACGCAATGCATGGAAGCAACGAAAAGGTAGCAAGCTAGCAACGCAAAGTTAGCAAGCTAGCTATGGAAATCTAGCAATGTAGCAACGCAAAGCTAGGAAGCTAGACACGCAATTCTAGCAAGCTAGCAACGCAAACTGGCAAGCCATCGACGCATATCTAGCAAGCTAGGAAACTAGCAACGCTAAGCTAGCTATCTAGCAACGCAAAGCTAGCAAGATAGGAACGGAAAACTAGAAAACAAAAAAAGCAAAGCAAGATAGCACAGCAAAGCTAGCAAGCTAGCACGTCAAAGCTAGCAAATTAGCACCTCAAAGATGGCAAGAAAGCAAAGCAAATCTAGGTAGTTAGCAACGCAAAGCTAGCAAGCTAGCAAAGGTAAGCTAGAAAGAGAGCAACGCACAGTTGCCAAGCTAGAAACGCACAGCTGGCAAGATAGCAACACAAAGCTGGC
>NW_019735616.1:0-2881 GCF_002891405.2 Cryptotermes secundus
AGGAGGGGAGTGAAGCTGACTGCTCACCTCCATCTGGTGCTAAGGCCAACAATCGTGGAAATATACCTCCACTCCCCCATATATCTTTATGTCATAGTGCTTAACCAATTAAGCACAGGGAAAACATTTATTTTAATCATTCAACTTCCAGCTAGTTCTGACATACCTGAGTGTTCTAGATAAATAGCAAACTATTGGCTTCTGTTTACATAACTAGATATTTACAATTTAAGATCATTTAATAAATGAACCACCTCCCACAGAAGGTGTTTGTCAGTATCTAAGACCAGGACATCATCATCCTTATCATTAGAAGAAAATTTGAATGTGCACTACTGGTGCCATTACCAAGCGATCCAACAGTTCCTTCAAAGTCCATCACTTTAGCCCTCTTTGCAGCAGGATAGCCTTCATCTTCAGGCTTCCTCTTCAAAGTCATTCTGTCCAAAAGAATTAAAATATGTACAATATGAAATGGCAGATCTGTAATAACATATCTTGATAAATGTCCTGTTCACTTCACCTTAGCTGCAAATGAAATTTGTAAGAATGTAAATATGTTTTAACAGTTATGGCTTGAACATTTATCTTCTGGCCACTTTTGCTTAACATGTAGTTACAGCATTTTGTTACAGTCAGTGTTGTTATAAAATTATGCTTTACTGGCATAATTCAACAGGATTTCTTATATGTATATTCTTGCCCTATATCTGTGTGTCGTTCTTATCTCTTTTTGACCTATTTCCATATTGATAAAAATTAGAAGTAGACGCAAGATCAACTTGCTGTGTGTGTGGGTGTCCATTAAGTACCCCTATAAATCGTTGAATACCTTTACCAGAATTCATGAAACTTGGTATGTACATCACCCTTCCTGAGCCCATCTCAACTGAGCACTTCAGAGAACCCTCTCATCAGTAATACCGACACTGAAGCCTCTCAAATCACTGAGGTAATAACCTTCATACGACTTGAATGCCTGAACCAAATGTCATCAAATTTGGCTCTGGCAACAAATTTCCCATTTAAACTGTATTACTCAGCTTAACGTCCATTATTTATCGTCAGTCAATACTGCAACACTTATTTGTTCACTACTTAATTTTAATTTTAATTTAACATTATACACTTAAGACACTGCATGTTTTGGCCCCAGATGGCCATCTTCAGGTGTCTTGATACATTACAAATATTTTTCATTAAATCGCCATTACTCGTGGGACCAAAATGAAAAAAGGACCTGACACGAAATCGGTCGTAAGGACCTTAAACTGAAGATGGACCCCCCTTTAAGGGGATCCCTAAGAGAAATGTTTCAGCAGGGGGCTGGAAACTCTGGTGAACCATTAAGGGGCTCAGTTGCAACTGGCGAACCTGCTGTTGAAATCTCAGCCAAAGGCAAGGACTAACCAGTGATTCAAAACTTGCCAGAGGCAAAACCAAAAACTGCTCTCTTGGGAGTCGGTAGTACTGACACACCACTGCAGGGATCCAGTACTTCCAACATACCTGCAGCAGGGGAAAGACTGGGATACCTAGGCTCTGGAATAGGTGGACACCTTCTGGCGAAGAAATCTTTGTCTGGGGCCACTAGATGGAAGTCACAACATGCAAAAGCTGAGACAGGCAAAGCAGGAACTGGGAGCGGTCAGCAACCAGGGAGTGCAAGCTCATCAAAGCAGGGAGAAACATCCACCAGCACCTTTAAGAGGCCAAGGTCAGAGGGCAGCATTCCTACAGAAACGGCTAGAACTCTGAAAAAGCCCAGGGACTGTAAAGGACCAGTGACTTACAAGGAGGCTCTGACCAATTTAAAGGTAGCTATCTTAAGGGAGACTTACCCTGAGGATAAGCTTACCAAAAACGACCAAAATTCCATTCTGGAAGCATTGAGCGAGGTGTTACATAGGACTCCAAAGGAAGAACTACCACACCTTAAATCCTACAGACTGTTGGGAGGTGCACTTATGTATATATGTACCCACCAACAGTCTGGTCAATGGCTCATCAGAGCCATTGACAACCACAGGCTCAAATCAGGGACCAGGCTGAAGGCTACTGATGCCAGGAACCTGCCTAAGCCTGTTAAAGTAGCTCTCCAGACTAGGGACAAAATTGCCCAAAACCAGGAAGATTTTCTGAAGTGGATTGCAGACCTTAATCCGGGACTTCATACAGAGAACTGGAGGGTATTAGACAAGCAATTTGAGTCGAAAGGCCAAAGGCTTATCCTATTAATAGACCGGGACTCCTATACTATTATACAGAGGACTGGTTATAAAATATTTACAGGACTCTCACAAGGGACTGTTAAGGTGCTGGACGATCCTGAAGTTCGGCCCCGGGCAGAACCCGTGACAGACACTGTACCTTCTAACTCAGTCTCTTAGGAAGAAGGGGATGAAGTACCCAGCCCCCCGGATGACCGAAATAAAATTGATCAGGGGACTTCTTCACATGGAACCCAGTGCAAGAAAGAGGAGGGACATAAGATGGAAATTGACACCTCCTCAATTGAAAGAGATCATGAAATTTCTTCAAATCAACCTACACCACAGCAAAGCTGCCATGACAGCTGTGTGCCAACAGCTAGCTGAGGGTAAGGCAGACATAGCACTTTTCAGGAACCTTGGTTATACAAGGGTCGAATAAGGGGCTTAAATAATACAGGGCAACGGTTTACTCTGTTGTACCCAGTAATAATGCAAGATCTTGGGTTTATATCAGGAATCATGTTAATGCCTTGCCTTTGTTGGAGCTCTGTTCTAGGGACACAACAGCGGTAAGGATAACATACCCGTATCGAGAAGGCAGCAAGGAGCTGATAATTGCTTCGGTCTACCTTCCATACGACTCGGATGAACCACCGCCAACTAAGGAA
>NW_019735617.1:0-573 GCF_002891405.2 Cryptotermes secundus
CAACCACAGTGATATTCAGCAATGAGGTATGTAGCACTTCTACCATGATGAGTTCGTGAACTTTACTGTCAGACCACATATAATCTGATGCTGATTTTGTGCAAAATGCTGCACTGAAAAGTGAAGGAAACATAATAACCCTAAAATCAATATAATTTCTTTCACTCATAAAACTATACCTATCCATTTCAACTGCAATGCTGGTGATGTTTTATTCAAGTACGCTGACTGTGTAAATGTATTTTGGCATTATGTTTGTCATGTTGACTATATACATATATATATACAACCTCTTTATTATCGACCTCCATAGTCTAGGGGTAACATTCCCACCTCATGACTCAAGGTACGCGGGTTGAAACCCGGCAGAGGTCATGGAATTCTTAAGGGCGGAAAAATTCANATACGGCACGTAAAAGATCCCCATGTCTCTAGGAGACCCCTAAGCAAAATTAGGCAAGTTTCCTGCCCAAGTAGTTTCCAATGCCTCCGGTAGATGGGGGAAGTATCGGGTACCAAGGGCTGACCTCGTTGGCTGAATGGGGCTGATAGCAAGCACCAGTACTGGTAGGG
>NW_019735618.1:0-826 GCF_002891405.2 Cryptotermes secundus
TGACTAGTACCCAAGCTGAGTAGCCAAGCCACCAAATAACTGAGGACAACCTTGTTCGTTAGGCAGTGCTGTCCTGCATATACTCACCTTCACTTCCACTGCGAGACTTGCATGCAGGACCGCGTCCTCCTTTCGTGTCATTCTCCCTGAAGTCAGCGGATACAATATACGCCGAAACGACGGAACAACTTCAACATACAACGCAATTAAACACCGAACGACAGAATTACATATTAATCAGCTCTCTTGGTAGAATATACCGCCTCTGTGGTCTCGTGGTCAGAGTTCCTGCCTACAGATCCAGAGGTCCCGGGTTAGATTCCCAGCGGTACCAGTTATTCTGAGAAGTAGTGGGTCTGGAACAGGGTCCACTCAACCTCATGAGGATAATTGAGGAGCTATTTCAAGGAAATAGAGGCTCCAGTCTAGATAACCGAGATTAACGGCTATGGGGATCCGTTGCGCTGACCACGTGACACCCTCTATCCGCGAAAGTTGGCACTAACTTGGCCGGCAAGTGACGGTAGCTCGGTCGGTATAGTTCGTTTGCGGTCTACAGGCCACGGAGTGTTTTTGTTGGTAGAATGCGAAGTTCTATATCGCTAGTAATTCTCGCTGTTGAACGTGACCCTAAGCTAGTTCAGTCCAATTACATCCATCTCAGTATTGTTCTCCCATAATTTTGACAGTCCTCACCAAAATTCTGCAAGCATTCTTTGTCTTCCCGATCTCTCATGCCCGTGGTTTCATAGATTTCACTGACTTAACATTAAGATGTGACTAAGAAGGAAATATTTGTTACATAATGTCTTGAATATCGCAATTT
>NW_019735619.1:0-12730 GCF_002891405.2 Cryptotermes secundus
CGCCAAGAAAATTACTCTGGTGACTATGGCTACAGGGCTGGACGTCCCCAGAGCTGTTAAAGAAGGCTCAAGCCCGTGTGAAGGAACGTTATAATGTGGGTAGGAGGCAGGTTGACTTTAGAGTGGGAGACTTAGTCATGTTAAGGCTGCACCCGCTTAGCTCGAAGTCTCAGCAGCGTTCCGCAAAATTGGACCTTAAATGGTCAATACCTATGAGATTGGCGAGGTTTGTGTCGCCCGTTACGGTGTTGTTGGCTAACCCGGATACAGGGGTAATTGTACGAAAAGCCCATGTCTCCCAATTAAAGAGACACTTTCCACCGGGCTAGATGGCATTCAGAAGTATGATTTGTTATTATTTGTGCTTGTTACCTTAGAATGTAAGCCGTACCGGCCAGATAGGTAATTTATGGCCATGTATTTAAGTTATTTTTCCTTCCGAGCAGGCTGTGTTGTGTTTCTCTCCCTCCCACACCTATACCCTAGCCCGGATGGATGGAGACGCGACGCATGCCTTCAAGCCCCCCCTTCTCGCTTGCTTGGACCCGATCGTCGTGCGCTTAGTCGATTCTTCTGGCCTCACGCTGCGGTCCCTGTAGGGACTGCACAAGACCGGCCGAAGAGGAAACCACCAACTACTGTCAGCCATGGATGGCAGAGCGCCTGGAGACGCGGACGTTCGGGAAGAGTGTTGAGTGCGCGTGAACTGGACTCCGCATTTCGGGGGAGTGATGTGCTGGGGCATAAATGATATCACGGACTAATACGAAAAGGTTGAAAGGAGCCGTAGTGAGTTGTAGGTGATATTGGACCCTAAATGGCACGCTACTGAGTCTGGAGGACTGAGATATTGGGAACCCCCAGCGGAGCTAAGTGAAGGTCATGAGTAAATCATAAAGATTGATAAGGTGCTGCTACTCACGACTAGGCGCAAGTACTCTGCCCTTTCAAGAGCGAGCGAGAGGGATGGGGGCGGGATACTGAGCCATGTTATGGCTCTTGGATGATGTCATGCCTTCCAGCCATGTTAATCCCTACCCCTTCATCCCGTGCTGGAGTGTATCACGTGGCATTCCGCTTCCTCTCCCCGTCCCCTCCCCTAATGACTCGGAAGAAGCCGGTTAGTGAACCTAGATTCATTCGCTGTTTGGATCCACAGCGTATCGGACGTACGCGGCCAGCCTGGGATATTTTCAAATTCGGTTTCGGAAGGTATTCTAAATTATGTCTGGGCGGTTGTGCTGGCAACGCACGTCGGGGGTTTTGCTTGCATTATAGGTTATTGTGTGGCAGAGAGATGGGCTTTAATTGAACGTTACGTCATTGTGTTTTCTTTCCTAGGAATCGCCTGTGGGCAAGGAATATTTGTTAACGTTTATTTTGTGTCTGCTGAAGTAGCATGATGGTAAACAAGAGTAATAAGCAGTGAGAGTGGGCTACTAAGTGTAGTCTGATGCCGTAGTTAAGGCAAGAGTACAGTAACTGACAGATGTGGTCACAGGCTGTATGTTTTGGGGCCCACGGCTTCTATTAACTTCTAATTGTTGTATTCTGTTTTATTGTGTTTCTCTTATTAAATTATTTTATGATTGTGAACTGGTCTTGTCGATTGGAAGTGTCTCCCGGCTGTGGCTTGGATTCCCTACTACATCTAGGGAGCATTGTGAACATAACATGAGAGCCCATGACGATGCGCCGCTCCTATCTTGGATGTAAGAAGTGCTAGATACCATCGGAAGGAGACGGCACAGGTGGTAGCAGAGCGAAAACGGTGCACGTTGAATGTTTCCGTTGCGGGAAAAGAGGGCATTATGCTAGGGATTGCCGACAAGAAACCCCCTCCATGACGTCAGGTCGGAGGTCGTGGCGAGATCAGAGCTCTAGGCGGAGGCACCCACACTCCCGTGACCTTCTGCTCACTCGAGGAGGTAGAGGAAGGGTCGGAGCAGGCAGGCAAAGCTTTCGGGGACCAGCGCGGCCTTGGGGCCCACCTGAGGACACTCGCTCGTCAGGCATCCAGTGCTTCCATTGTAATGAGTTTGGGCATAGGCGTAGAGACTGCCCAAAATTTTCTCGAGCTCCTCAGCACCCAAACGGTCAGGGTTCGACGTCCAGATCCCCAGCGTCGAACCAGCAATAGAGTGTACGACAGTAGGTCGGTCGCACATAGGAATTACTGGCCCAGAGTTGTTGCTAGAAATAGAAATAGAAGGAAGCTTCCACCAGATGTTAGTAGATTCAGGAGCCAGCCTGAGCGTGATGAAGCCGAGAATTAATACGTCATGTATTCGTGCTACACGGACAGCAGCAAGAGGGATCACGGGAGCTAAATTGAAAATAGTAGGAGGGCAGTTGATAACATTTCGGGTGGGGAAAAAGATGTTTACCAACGAGTTTTTGATAGCCCCCCTAGATACGGAATATAGTGGTGTTTTAGGGGCTGATGTCCTCAGACGGATAGGGGCGTGTATAGATTTACGAACCGACACGCTAGTCCTAGGGCGGACGCACCATCAATTATCAGGACAGGAGGTCGAGCGGTGTGCCCCAGTCCACCGCCCATGCCGGACGTCACAGAGGGTGTCACCAGCGGGCTTGGCCAGCCCAAGGTTGACGCCATCGGGTGGACCGATTGAAGTACCTACCCCAGGGTTGAGCCCTTGAGGATCCTGTATAGATTGTTGGAACGTGGTGGCTCAGGAGTCAATCGTCATCCCCCCGTTGTCTGAGGGACTGGTAGTAGGGAAAATAGAGAAGAGTAACGGGGTGGAGTTGCCCCGGGAGACATTAATTGAGGCCTTGGGATTAGGTACGCCGGGTGCGTACATGGCTCGAGTAGCGAGCCGGATTTTAACTGCAGGAGAATTGGAGGAAAACCGAAACCTAGGCGGAAATGACAGGAAATCTGGTACCAGTGGAAAGAGTGAGAGAGTCGATAGGGTCATGACCGTACGAGAGGATAACGGGCCTAGGTATTGCGTATTAAAGGTGTTGAATACCCGTGGTCAATATTTGGAGTTGGGGAAGAATATACGCATGGGACAGGCCGAGCCGCTGGGGGACATTCCACCCGAGCAAGCAGGAGTTGATTTTAGCTACCCGGGGAGGAAGGAAACGGCGAACCTTCGGGTTAGTTCCGTTAGCAGAAGAGATGCTCAGGAAATCAGGGAAGTAAGAGAGAAACTAGAGCAGAAGTTTGATCACTTGTCCGAAAAAGATAAACAAGTCTTGTTACCAGTGCTTGAAGAATATTTAGATTTATTCTGTAACGACAGCACAGGGGTGCTACCCACTACGACGAAGGGCTATCACGAGATTCGGACAGGGGAAGCCCTGCCGATTAAGAAGAACCCATATCGTGTACCCTATGCATTAAGGGAGGAGATGAGACGCCAGCTAGATGAGATGTTGGCTAAACGGGTTATTACTCCCTGCGCCTCGCCGTGGGCGGCGCCAGTGATTTTAGTCCCAAAAAATCATCGGATGGACTTCCAAAATATAGATTTTGTACCGATTTTCGGGGGTTAAATTCAGTGACGAGTATACCAGTATACCCCATACCTGATATCAAGAGCAACCTCTCACTTATGGCGGGGAGTAGATATTTCACGTTATTGGACATCGAGAACGCGTATTGGAATATTCCTATACGTGAGGAGGATAAGGATAAGACCGGATTCGTCACCCCATTCGGTAGTTTTAGGTACGAGAAAATGGCTTTTGTCTTTCAGGCGCCCCTTCGACATTTCAACGCGTCATGGATGCCATGTTGGTGGGGTTGCGTGACGTAGAAGTACTTGTATATTTGGATGACTTGTTGCTGTTCAGTGAAACGATTGAAGATCACATGAGACGAATGAAGTTGGTGTTTGAACGCGTGCGAGAGGCGAATTTCAAATTAAGCGTCGCCAAATGCACGTTCGCAGTTCCGGAGGTGGTATATCTCGGTCATGTTGTTAATAGCAACGGCGTTGCGCCAGACCCGAGTAAAGTTACAGCCATCAGAGAATTCCCACGGCCAAGAACGGTGAAAGATGTCCGCGCATTTCTAGGCCTATCCGGATATTATAGGGCTTTTATAAGAAATTACGCAGCCATGAGTCGGCCCTTAACACAACTAACGAGAAAAGACGAGAAGTTTGTTTGGACAGATTCCCAGCAACTGGCCTTCGATGATCTCAAGGCCGCCCTGACATCCGAATCGGTGCTGGCGCACCCTCGGTTTGATCAGCAATTTATTCTTAGTACAGATGCTTCTGATTATGCTATTTCTGCCATTTTGAGTCAGCTGCAGAATGGGAAGGAACGGCCTATCAGCTTTGCTAGCCGTATGCTCAATGCTGCGGAAAGAAATTACAGTACGACTCAGAAGGAGTTACTAGCTGTTGTATTTGGTACACAAATACATAGGTGTTTTCTATATGGGAGAAAATTCAAAATTGTTACCGATCATGCCGCCCTTAAGTGGCTGATCACGGTGAAGAACCATCATTGTGCCCGATTGACTAGATGGGTTCTCAAATTATCTGAATATGACTTTGAAATTTAACACAAGGCAGGCAAGAAGCATGTAAATGCGGACTGCCTTTCGCGACATATTGCGTCCGTTGCTACAGGAGCCGCAAGCCGGAGATGTCAAGGTGCTGAGTCAGGCGAAACCCTCACTCGTAAGATTGTTTACACGGGACAGGATCCGTATTGTAAAGAAATAATGGATGAAATTAGCACAGATACGGGGTCAAAATTCTTTATGAGTGACGATGGGCTTTTGTACGCGGGACAAAATTTGGAAAACGGAAGGTTGGTTGTACCTCATAACTTGATACAGCCCATTATCGAAATGCATCATGATAAGGTGTTCGCAGGGCACCAGGGGGTGAAACGGACCCGAGGCTTAATTAAACTTAATTACTTTTGGCCCAATATGGACCGGGATGTGGAAACGTACGTGAGGCAGTGCGAAACGTGTGCCAAGTTTAAGGTAGGGCGACACCCCACTGCACCCTTGGGAGAGTTACCTGAGACGACTTCCCCATTCGAAATGACCTCTATAGATATATGTGGCCCTTATCCAGAAACAAAGAGGGGAAATCGGTACCTTCTTACTTTCATAGACCACTTTAGCCGTTATCCGGAAGCTATCCCCATACCACGGCAAGACGCTCCGACAGTTGCACGGGCTCTTGTTACGGAGATATTTTCACGGTTGGGTTGTCCTCAGTCTCTATCATCGGATAAAGGATCCAACTTCATGTCGGAACTTTTCCAGGAGATGTGCAAGCTGCTGCAGGTGAAAAGAATTAACTCCACTGCGTTCAATCCGCAGATGCAAGGCAAGGTTGAGAAATTTCATCTGGGACTCAACCAAACCATGAGCCACTATGTAAATAAGTATGGGAATGACTGGGATGAGTTCGTGAACTACGCCCTGATGGCCCATAGGGCCATTCCTCATTCCATTACTCGATACAGTCCGTTTTACTTGCTACACGGACGTCAGATGCGCCTTCCCATGGAGGATGACCTCACTACTGGAAAATTTTTAAAGGGGGAACCGAAAGATAATCGTAGTTTGATTCAGGACCACATTGACACTTTGGCTGACCGCCTCGAGGAGGCGTACCGTGTTGTAAGGGAAAATAATAAGGTGGGCAGAGAGAGGCAGAAGGAATGGTATGATAACGGAACCAAATTAGTTATTTTTCAACCCCGTGAATTGGTTTATCTTCGTCAGATGAGCAAGGTCAGACGTGGTTGTCCAAAATTTAGGCTTAGGTGGAGAGGCCCTTACGAGGTGGTACGTAGATTGTCCGATTTGAATTATCTTGTGCGAGTATCCCAAAAGAAGGAGCTGGTGGTAAATGTTAACAAAATGAAGAAATGTTGCGTGAAAACTGTCCCCGCGCCAAGTGGGACAAGGGCTATCCCGGTAAGGGTTCAGGAAAGAGACGAAGTTCAGGACGAGGGGAATGACGAGGGAATAACTCCACTTGCCTCCCATGATCACGTTGAGGATGATGGTAGCTTCGTATTTACGCCAACCACTTTGACAGGCGAGAGGACCGAGGATCGAAGTCAGGACCCCACCTGGGAACCAAGTAGATATCAGGAGGTTCAGGGAGCCACCGACAAGACACCCGACACCGGAAGGGAAACGGGGGCTAGGTACTGGTTACGGAGTAGGCAAGGGGAAGACACAGTAGCGTCCGATGGGACCCCGACAGAAAGAGATGGCGAAGTGAGTGACCCCGAGCCCCGCCCGAATGGATTACCCGAGACAGGGAACGTCCCGGAACACGAGGAAGGCACTGAGCAACCCCCTCGATATAACCTGCGACCACTCCCAGGGAGGAAAATTTAAATTATGGATTATTTTGTTACTTAGACAATTAACATTTGTTAAATTAGAGATGTAGGTGCACATAAAAACAAGGGATGGAGAAGTGATTTAGGCCATTCAAAAGCAATTAACTTATCTTCAATCCATAGATGAGGCCATTTCCGAGAACGCTATGGGATTGGCAACCGTGACCCGCGTTCTTAAGAGTGTGATTACTAACGCTCTTGCTTATCAGAAATCTGTTGAGGACGAAATTCAGAACTTGAAAACATTGATAAATTTTCGGGCAAATGTTTCACGCGTCATGCGCGAACTGGAATTTACGGTGATGCAGTTACAGCAATCGGTCATACAACTGCAAGAGGGGTTAGAAATTAGAGCCGCTGGAAGGCTATCTTCAGTTTTAATTCCTCCGTATAACTTATCCAAAATTTTACAAGAAGTTCCTTTGAGATTGCCCAAGGATGTTTCGCTAATAGCCGGTTTTACTGTGGAAAATATGTATGTGTACTGTGAGGTTGCGACTGTGCAGGCATACGCTACCGCTACGACCATTCGTCTCATAGTACGCATCCCACTGAGAGGGGTCGATCGAGTTATGACCATTTTTAAGAGTGGTCCTTTACCAACCTATTCAAATGTATTGGGAAGACACATTCAAATTGAACCAGAAGCACCTTATTTAGCAGTGACCGAAAACAGGCAGTACTACTCCCCCCTGGCGACGGCAGACTTGCAACAATGTAGGAAGGGGTCAGTTACTATTTGTGAAGCCACTTTTCCGTTTATACATAAGAACCAAGCGACTTGCGTTTCGGCTTTATACTTCGGTCAGACAGATTTTGCACATAAATTTTGCCGGAAGGTTATTTTAAATGAAAAATATAACTCCGTAAGGCTTCAGGCGAAATGATTTCGCCCTTTTTGGATTTATAGTCTGCCCTCGCCAACTATTGTTACGAAGACATGTAAAGGGAATGGCACCACCCAAAGTTTTAATATTGAATTATCTCACACGGGCATACTAATGGATGATATTCATTGTCAGTTTTATTCTGAGGCCTTTATTCTGTTGCCGGTGTCGGATGGCTATACGAATGTGTCGCTCACCAGCAACCAGGTTCTACCCCCACACCTGCCTGAGCTGATGTCGCCTGAGGAACGGCACCAAATCATGCACGATGAGTTGCGGACACGCCGTGCACTTGCGGCCCTGGAGACCGTCGCGCGACAGAGTTCGCACGTCAACCAACAGCCCTATGTCGAGCTGAGAGATCTCCTAGACACGGTGTCTACTGATGGGGCTATGACGAGCCAAGTAACTTGGTTGTATATGTTGTTCGCCTTTAGCATTATCCTGCCATTTGTAATCCTCACCCTTAAATACTGGCGACGTCCTATAACCCTCCTGATCCGGAGAGTTATCCCATGTACTACTGCCCAACGACCATATGCGTCCCAGACAGCAAATCGACCGGCCGCACGCGAAGTCCAAGCTGTGGACTCAGGGGTGACCAATCGCTTTGGCTCTGTCGAAACTCCCAATGAGAATGTGGAGGACACGGCGTCACATTCCGCTGCGTCACTTCGGGCGGAAGCAGAAACGGTATCCGGACAAGCTCCAGCTGCCCAGCCAGAGGTCGCTGAACGAACGTACTTCGCTCAGCCCGGAAGATTTCAGCCCCTGAACTGAGCGAGAACGACCACACGCAGAGGCCCAGAATAACTGCGGCCATAAATGAGTGAATTATTTGAACAATTAAAGGACTCACCCATGAACTTTGCCACTATTTAAATTTATATAATTTTTCTGCATACTCCGCATATACTGTTTGAGTATTGTATTTACTATTTTTGTTGTGATATAGTAGCGAACTGTTTTTGTAAGCGTTCACGTGAATACAGCTTGATGTTTGCTGTGTTTGAGAAATCGGAGAGGTGGATTTGAGATGCAACGGACCCAGTGAGTCAAGGTGGTAAGAGGTCTGGATAAAAACCTCAACTCGTTGGAGTTAATATTTCCATTTTATGTGGGGGAAATGTTGAGCCCATTTCATTAGTTATTAAGTATAATTTTTGAAAGATTGTGTGCTTAGGTTAAAATGTTAGACGGCTGGCCGGAAGGCGTGGAGACAGCCGCCGCTGACTCTTCGCATTCCTTGGCAGTCGATCGAATTGTTTTTAGAAAAGATTGTTGAAGCATCAGTGGAAAGATCCGGTCAAGTTTCGCTGCGCGCGACAAGGCATGTCCGGCAAGATGCCGACCTCAGGGATTTCGCGCGCGCAGCTTTCGCAACTTGGGAAAAAGTTGAATCTTGGAGTTGGGAAAACAGGCCGTTTCAGGCACTCTGTTTCTAGCGGTTGCCAGAAACGGACGAGTGAAGCAAAGTGTGCCTGTGGAAAACCTTGGGATGGCGCCAGTGTTTCTCATGTACATCAAGTTTTGTGCGGGTGAGTACTTGTCCGTGGTCGGGTCACTGATGGCTTATTAGAACTTCTGGTTAAATTATTTTGGTGGGTTAATGTGTTTTTTTTAATTTAGAGGTGTATAAGTGTTTTAATTTGATTATATATTCCATTTTTGTTCGTGTTTGGAGAACTCGAGTTTTTGTGACCCTCCTAGTGAAGCATGTTTTCCACAGGATAGGTTAAGTTATATCCACGGACGTCCGATAAGGGGCGAGTACAGCCAATGCCCCCTATCAGGGCACAACAATAGGGCAAACTGTGATATAGTGAGCACTATTCATAACCTAAGTGCATAATGTTAAAACATCTTACGTGACAGTGTTTCCTGCTCTTAGTGGTGCGCCTCTGAAGATGATTCTTTTGAATCGAAACATGTATGGCGAATAAAGACTGAAGTGTTGTAAACCTGTATGTCATACTGGGCTGAAAGTTATCTACTTTGTAATAAGAAACCACTTTGTTCCTCATGATATGGACTATAAATCAAGTCATTACAAGGTTTCACTCAACTCACTTTCTCTAGGTCTAATTAAGCTCGAAACTCACCTATCGATTTTGGGAAAAACACTATTTTCACCTTCAAAAACCAATGGGAGGGGGAAAGTATCAGATCTGTGGTTTCTACCCTTTGTTTCCTCCTACATGAAGAATATAATCACATAGTTTTGAACACCGTACCTAATTTCCAAAATTTTCCAGGAGCTCCAAACTTTGCTCTGGGCCCAAAATCGGCCATTTTTAACATCTCATATCTCCGGTGGGGAAAACCAAAATATTTAAGACTCATAGCAAATAATGCTCTATTCCAGAGTAACATGGAGTTAACATTACAACTTTGATATTCAACTAATAGCGAAGCTGTGGGCACCTTGAATCAAAATCGGCCATTTTTAACATCTCATATCTCCGGTGGGGAAAACCAAAATATTTAAGACTCATAGCAAATAATGCTCTATTCCAGAGTAACATGGAGTTAAAATTACAACTTTGATATTCAACTATAAGCGAAGTTGTGGGCACCTTGAATTTTACAGATTTTGCTGGAAATTTTTCGTTTCTCGTTCAAGACGAGATTCAAAGTTTCCACTGGGTAAATCAACAGGCTACACGTCACCCTTTTGTGTATTACTACAAGGCGGACACTATAAAAAATGCCCAAGCTTGTGTATAATCAGTGATCATGTAAAGCATGATAGAGGCACAGTCTGTGTGTTCCAAAAATTTCTTATTGCCGATGTAAAAGGAAATGTGCCTTCAGTCAGGAAAGTTATTTATTTCAGTGAAGGCGCTGGAAGCCAATATAAAAACAAAGAGAATCTTTCCAATTTATGTTATCGCTGTGAAGACTTCGGACTTGAAGCAGAATGGAACTTCTTTGCCAACTCGCACGGGAAGAATGCCTGTGACGGCATTGGCAGCACCATGAAGAGGCAAGCAACGAAAGCCAGTCTTCAAAGAACTCATTTTAGTCAAATCATGTGCCCGCTAGAACTGTAAATATTCTGCAGACAAAATATCCCAGGGATAATTTACTTTTGTGCCAAAAGAGGAAGTTGCAAGAAATGAAATCATTCTAAAAAGCATGTTCCAACAGTGCAAAACTATGCTCCACACAAGAGAAAAACACCGGGTCGTCCATCTGGAGGCAAACACGGTCAGGTGTTATAAAACACCCAAGTCCGATGAATTCGTTGACATCGTGATAGTGGACACTTGCTGAACTACGTGTACTTTCAAACAAACTGGAAAATATTCATGGCAGTACACAAGGAACTAATATCATTGCATGCAGGTAAGCCAGTTGTTGAGGTATTGATTTTCTTTGGTAAAATTCAAAGTGCCCACAACTTCGCTATTAATTGAATATCAAAGTTGTAATTTTAATTCCATGTTACACTGGAATAGAGCATTATTTGCTGTGAGTCTGAAATATTTCGGAGCTTCCCCACCGGAGATATGAGACGTTAAAAATGGCCGATTTGGGGCCCAGAGCAAAGTTTGGAAGCTCCTGGAAAATTTTAGAAAATAGGTATGGTGTTCAAAACTATGTGATTATATTCTTCATGTAGGAGAAAACAAAAGGTAGAAACCACAGACCTGACACTTTCCCACTCCCATTGGTTTTTGAAGGTGAAAAATAGCGTCTTTCCCAAAAATCGATAGGTAAGTTTCGAGCTCAATTAGACCTAGAGAAAATGAGTAAATGAGTTGAATAAAACCTTGTAATAATATTATTTATAGTCCATATGATGAGGAACAAATTGGGTTTTCATTGGAGTCTCTAGCTGCAATAGTTATCGAGATACAGAAGATAACGCAAACCTCCACTTGAGCCGAAACGCGTTTTTTCGCATTATGAAAACGGCTGTACCGGGAGAACCGAGCGGATTACAATTTTTTTAAAAATATTTTTGAGGTGTGAAAATATGTAGAAATAAGTGTACAAAATTTGAATTTTTTTAAAAACTTTGAGCGACCTCTCTGGATGACTTCACATGGAATGACCCTTAGGGGAACTGCCGCATTTTATTGTGAGAACCATATGAAACACACAGATACACTATGTGGGCACAATACAGTTTTAGTATGTTAAGTAGATGGTACATATTGTAACCACCGGGCTATATAATGTTAATATATTTCTGCTAATTTGCCGATTAGATTTCTTAATATTTTGGTTAGGTTTCATAACAGGATTTAAATATACTTTTTCCCTCTATAAACAGAGCAATCACTTCTGTTGCTTCATTTCATTCTTGGATATATCAAAGCCATGTTGCATTTCTCGGGTGTAAGTCAGTTACACGAAGCCACGCTTAGTAATTCCGAAGTTCTTAAGAGAAAAAATAGATCTCCCTTTACATTAAGTAAAGTACAGTATATGCATATAATTTATATCCGGAACCGTTCATTTCTTTAAAACTTCGTAATGACATCAGTAACTCACCCAACTCAAGCTTGTCTACATTTCTGACATTTGCTACCATATAAGAATCTCGAAGCTTTTGCTAGTGAATCTTCATGAATTTATACTGAAATTATAATAAAATATATTGTGTTTTTCTGATCCATTTAATTGCTCTTATTATAAACACGTAAAACTGTGATTCGCGAGCCGCATGGCGCTATAGAACCGTTAGGGAGGCTCGTAAAAAAAGTTAGTCAGTGGCTTTTTTACGAATGGAGTAAATCTAGGGCATTGCTGCGTGGGAAGCTCCTTATCTTTGCCATCAAGTGCATGTTCGTTTGTGGCTATCGTATTTCTGAATATTGTTATAAGCGACTCCGACGTTCCATAAGCCTGGCCTCCCTTGCTTTATAGGGTTTGTCATACTGGCTATGAACGCCATTTTCTAAACCTGTAACATAACCTTCCTCTGTTTTCTGTTGTCTTTTCTCATTTCTCCCGTCACTGTTGCCGAGTTCAGTTTATAGTCCATTCTTTCCGCCTTGGATTTGGTAGTTTGGAATTTTATAGATGCTTGCTCTTTATCTTTTATTACGTGGGCCATTTTTGCATTCTCGTACCTGGCAGTAAGCTAAAAAATGCAAATAATAGAACTCAGAGGTAAGATTAGCAACCTTTCTGCGGGACGGTAAACTGAGAAAGAAACCTGAGTACCTGAAAGCAGAAAGATGGCGGTCCCACACCAGGCAAATCCATTGAAATGCTGCGAACTTAACATGCCTGAACTCTGCCACGAAATTACTCCAAAGAATTAGGGCATAATATATAATTTAAAAGTATTTCATATTCTAAGTACATGGGAATAGCATTAAGTCCCTTCTTTAAATCTGATGGTTTTAGATTCTGGATTCATGTAAAATAGGCACTTATATTATATCTGTGGGGCTCTTAAATGATGATGTGTAATGTTGTGTCATTACTCCTATGACAACCCACTTCTTCGGAACAATTTG
>NW_019735620.1:0-693 GCF_002891405.2 Cryptotermes secundus
GCAGATGTCTCCCAACCAGGTGCGGAAGTAGCTGAGGCAACAGCAAAAAGAATACTTTTATGCCGCAGTTTTTGATGAAGTGGTAAAGCAATGGGACAAGTGTATCAATGTTGGTGGAGGATATGCCAAGCAACAAATGTTTTTTCCATGGTTAGTATCACATGTTTTTATGTTTTGTATCAATTTGTGACCTATTTACTGACTATTCCTCACAGGACTACACTTAGTATTTGGTTGTAGCTCCTTTCACCACCATCTAATGCGAATGCTGTGGTATCAGTGTGGGAACTTCATTGCCAGACTACATAGAGTGAGGTGAACAGACAAATGCATGGGCATGATGGTTCTATAAGCGTATCAACTCTCTATAAAATAATAAAAGTATGCTTAAAAAATTGTCTTTGAATCAGCATGGCTAACATGATGCTTTGTGGAGCCTGAAGTTATTGTCAGTGATGATTTGGAGGTAAGGAAAATCATCAGCAGAAAGCAAACCATTTGACAGTTTATAAACATATGTAAAAAGACACCATCAATATTCATGATGTTGTTGACATGACTGTTGCTTTCACTACTATAACTCTGGTGCAAAGGCCCAGTGTTGTTACAGTTTCCTTCAGTTCCTCCATTAAGATGCTGGCACTATACCTTAGAATGTGTCACCACTTCTATGTAGGAGTATTTCCTAACTCG
>NW_019735621.1:0-412 GCF_002891405.2 Cryptotermes secundus
AGTGGATGGTTGTCATAATGAAATATGACATGGCTGACAATGTAACATACAATCGACACAAGAGATGGAGAACCCAAGAGAAAAGGACTAGACACGGAACAACTTGGCAAAAGAAGAGCATTCAGACTACCAAGAAACCGCCAGCAGCAACATCCGTCACATCTTCCGCAGCATTCCGAGGCATAACATGAAATATAAACAAGGGAAGCACAGGTCTTCTCAGGGTGTATTACTGTGGTCCTTAAGAAATGCAGTGAACTGTGTAAGCAAGAAATTCCCTGCCACTCTTAGAAATGCAAGGATGCCAACTCTGTACCCGTGAAGAGAATATCTGTNTGTTGAGAAATGGTGGCAGGCTGGAAGGGAAATGATCTGGAGCCTTTGCTCCACTGATTGGACCTGGCATTATATG
>NW_019735622.1:0-236 GCF_002891405.2 Cryptotermes secundus
GTTGACCGCCTATCGACACCACTAACACAGACTGACTATTAATGTAACTTACTACAGTGACAAGATCAGACAACCTGTCAGTGCACGTTTATCAGTTCTAATGACTCGTTTTGCTATCAGCAGTTACAGCAGCAATCTGTGAGAAAAGTTGGGTCCGCTCTGCGCTGCTGTCAGCTTTCCTCAATCTTTGAACGCCATGTACTAGGTAAAAGAATAATTATGCCATGTGATAACCG
>NW_019735622.1:298-6442 GCF_002891405.2 Cryptotermes secundus
TTCATTTCAAATCATTATCATCATTCTCTCCAGTATTAGGCCTACTGATACCTCTTAGGGATATAACAAAACAGAATCCTTCCGTTGTGTCGGAGATATTCTGAAATTTCCATTTCCTTTTGATTGTTATTTTAAAACCCACCACTTTTTTAATTCTGTCGGAGTTCATCCTGTTACAGTATTCTCTTTAGCTTCATTTTTGCTATTCCATAAAATTTCGGTTTGTGGAATCTGAATTTCTCTCACAATTTGAGCATTTTTACTAAAGTCCAAAAGAGTATGTAACTCAGTCCTGGTAATGAAAGACATTTCTGTAATTATCAGCCTTCTCCCATCACTTCTTACTGACAAGGCAAAATAACATTCATAATTACAATTAAGGTATTTGGAAAACATGTATGTATCCTTTCCACTCTCCTTTTCAAATGACAGCAAAATGAAGATACAGCCTGAAAATTGACTTATTTTAACTTCAGTTCCTTCTAAACTAAGTAAATAAAAATAAATACACGTAGTTTATAGTTATCAATCTGAATATGAGACGTGATGAAGGCTGTGGTAATAAATTTGTCGAGTGCTAACACGTGGACTACATCCTCAGAGCTCAATTTTCCTCCTTTGTATAAATATTTGATTGAGATTTTTCATAATTGAGGGGGCAAGGAATTGAGAATAAATCTGAGGAAATATTACTACAACTCAAGAAACACTTTCTATCTAGAATGTTGTCACCAAATAACTTGGTAGCAGTTAAAACAAATGCCATACCTTGCATCTATATTTCCATCTTCCAGAAAAGAGGCTGCAGCTGAAATAACTTCATGTTTAAATACTTTGAGTGCTCTTGGACCCAATTCTATGTCAGCACCTGATGTGGTTATAACCTGTGTGAGTATTCTTGATGCTTTTGCCCTTTCCAATTTATTCTTATGCCTGCAGAGAGGAAGTTGCAAATTGTCATTATTAGATAAAGGTTGAATATGTGCAAATCAACACATTTAAACATCACACCTCATAGAATTTTGACTGTAAGTCAGAGCAGGAAAAATTATTCTCATTCAACTTTCACCAGTTCATGGAAATTGTATGCATATACTGTAAGTGATGGTTAAAATATCTCTTTGAATGCACTGAATATTCTGAGGCCTCAAATACATCTAATAGTATTTAAAAACTTGTGATACCAATGTCCCTTTTGATTTGTTTCATTCTGGTCCATCACACCAAAAATATGAAAAGTTAAACAGTTCCATCAAGTGTGACTAGTGAAGATTTTTCTTATTTCAGTTATCTATGCCCTAGGGAACTGTTTAACTTTTCATGACATTATGTCCCCATTAGAAACTGATCAACTAAATCTGTTTAAGAAGCAGAATTCATTCTGGGATTAATGAAGACAGAAATACATTCTGTGGGCAAAATTCAGAGATCTTTAATGTTAAAGGAAGGTACAACCAATATGCTTTAGAGGGTTAAGCTCATTTTTTCCACGTATATAAATGAAACTATATCTATTCTCAGTACATGCTCCCAGTTTGATTAACAATGACACACTGTAATGCACTGTAATGCAACAGACCATGAAAGAGCTCAATGAAATTCTGTTAGAAGAAAACGAGGTCGTGGCCAGTACAAAAACGGTACTTAACGTAATGAGTCAAAATGGCTCTTAGAGTTCATAGGCTGCTCAATGCTGCTTAATGCAAAATAGCCTTTGGAGGCGGAGCTATGAGCTCAGTAAACAGCTGTAAGACTTACATATAGACATACAGGAGTGACTCTGCTCTCAGAGACGCCATCAAACCCCATGAGAGGGTCTTCATTCCAAATTATAATCTTTATTGGATTGACCACTTCCTGGGAATGAACGGACATCCCCATAACCATATAGGCCTATGCTATATGTGTGATATGTACGCTTGACAGAGTTGAAGCCTATTCATAAGAGATAAACCAACCCTCTCCTCAGAGAAAATGATTGATAAGGGCTTTTACCTCAAGAGTTCATTTGTCAAAAAAAAATCTGGTCATGCACCTCAAAGAGCTTGGCGCCCAAGAGGAACTGATTGGTGGTAAACCACTAGTCGTAAAGTAACGCTGACTCCTTGAAGTAACAAAATTTCATATTTCTGTGATCCTGTGCGTCTGTGCGATAGCATCAGGCTCTTGTTTGCTCGTTTTATGTTTTCATTTTAACTATACAGATTTGAAATCCCAGCAGGTGAATAACTTTCACTCTGGTTACAGCCTTCATACACAGAAATGATTTCTTACTAACAGTACAGGCATAGCTTGCAGAAAAATCCGCATTTTCTTGTGAAGATCTGGCTGGTGTTAGAAGAACTTTAGCTACCAACTAAATAGCAGGAGGCACTGGTCTTTCACCAATGCCTTCAAATGGCATATAATTTCAAAATTCTGAATGGCATCACAACCCAGAAGACTGTACTCAAACATCACACGAATGCAGTACATTTCCCTGATTGCACCATGTCACACCCCAGAAGGCAGTACTCTTTATATTCACCCTCGTAATAGTGTGCATCCTGTTATGTGTCATAATTAAGATATACAAAAGTATATAAGGTATGCCATCTACACATCAATATTCTGTATTTGAAAAACAAAGAAGACACTACTGTATCAAAATTTTCACATAGTGGGGGGTGGAGTCCAACTGGGTCCACTCAGCACGGCGGCCACTGATTCGCTTATTGTAGCCTGCCCCGGCTGATTATGATGATGGAGAATTTGGTGGAATGAAGATTGGCAGGGGAAACCGAAGTACTCGGAGAAAACCCGCCCCAGCGCCACTTTGTCCACCACAAATCCCACTTGACCAGACCCAGGCTGCTAATCGCCTGAGCTACAGACACAACATGTTTCGACCCTTACACCGGGTCATCATCAGGCGTACAATACTCCAGTTCGAGCTTTTGAATTGCAATTAAGTATCATCTAATTCTTCAAATAAGGATCCTTATTGTGTCTTGAGATTATTTAAATGCATAAATGTATACAATAAGTCTTGGTCAAAATTTTAGAACTGAAAATCCTTGGATGATAAAATTTAAAATTACGGATATCAAAATTAAAATTAGAAACTAAAGATTAAGACATGAAAGTTAAAATTGTTTTCTTGTGGTAAAACTCTGCGATCGCTACATGTTGACCTGGTTTTATGCCGGTAGAAGCGACTATAGCGTGGGGCACCCACGTATCGGGATCTTCTCACATGGGATAGGTCATGTAGTCATGACCTTATTAATATCTTACGGAGTACTGTCTTCACCACCATGAGAACCTCAAATCTTGTACAGTGGAATGTGTCTTTTATGCTAGAAATATTTGAAGGATTAACTGCAGTAACAAAATCCTTCAAGCACTGTAAAAATTAATTTCACAATCCACACCGTAAGATTGGGCATGCGGTAGCATAGTTGGTTGAGGTCGGAAGGTCACAGGATCGATTCCCGACAAGGTCTTTGGATTTTTCATTTGACCTAATACTTTCAGCTGCACTGTGGCCCTGGGGTTGACTCAGTCTCTAACAGGAATGATCAACAGGAATCTTACTGGGGTTAATGGCGGCTCGCGTGCAAGGCTGGCAACTTCAATGCTATCTGTGAGCCGAAGGTCTAGACAATGTAAGAGCCTCGTCTCACAATCCTATGGCCCTTCAAGGCCTGTTACAGGGATATCTTTACCTTCCACCTTACACCGTAAGATAAGACATTTTTCAGATGTTCGCAGTGTTTCAAAACTATTTTCTAAACTAACTTAATCTAACCTGTTCATCATGTTGGAAAATCTCTTTTACAAAAATGACTAATTCTGTCATAGAGAAGCATTGGGTTTTGGAGTAGGAGTGCTGTACCCATGTTTGAATAAGGAAAATTCATAGTTGAGCCACATGTCTAAAAATCATTGCAGTTCTAGAAATTTAGTTCATTAATAATGTATTACATGTATATTCATTCATAAGTGGCCTCTGTAATGATTCTCTCCAATGGCCTGTTCATTCAACATGCTGATCCCCCCCCCCTTTTTTTTCTTTGCATATCTGTATACTTTTTATATAACCTTACTTTGTCAGCTATTACATGATATTCAGAAGAATTTATCACTCAGATACCTGCGTCATCATTTTCTGCATCGTAATATGACGAGGATGTTAAGATTTTATCAAGTAACTGACGTCACTGTAAAAGGTTTATAGGCAGCTACACAGCTCTTACAACGGCCAAAGCTTCGTCAAAATTTTTGTGAAAGCCTATCATTGCAATCCACTTCACATCATCTAATTTACTTCTCTGACAGCCATTTTAATTATACCCTCTAAGTGTAAGCCACACAAATGATCTATTTCCCTGAATATTTTCAACTGAAATTCAAATTTAATTTCCTGTGTTTCAAAATTACAGTTCACTCATGTAAATATTTTATTTTATATGGATCTGAAGCTTAATCTCTCTCTCTTTCCCTTAGAGGGAATGCAGTCTGGGGTTGTTTTAGATCAGGGTACTGAGGTGGATATTTAATCATCAAAGGTAGGAGGAAAAAAGGATGTAGAAAATTGCATGAGTATAATAATTTGTACTGATGACTTATTATTATTAGGATGGTCAAATGGAGAATAATGTAATGGGCAGGTAATCTACTATGCATGGAAGATATGAGAAAAGGTTTAATCATATTTTATTCTTTAAGATTTCTGGCAGGAGGTGGGAAGAGAAAGATATAAGGTCAAAGCATAAATTCAACTGGGTCATACTGATGCTGTTTCAACATTTCACCACCAACTACAGTTGCCATCTTCAGGATAAATGTTACATAAACCACAAGAAACACCAGAGGCTGGGCAGTGTTGTGACATCTCTCTCACTATATTGGATTTGAGGTTTTCATGGTGGTGAATATTAAGATTGTATTCTTCTGAAATGTAATGCCTTGTAGTATTGTACATAGGAATCAGCATTCAGAAAGGAACCTTCTGCCCCTGTTTTCAGGGCAGAAGAAGATCCATACAGCAGGTTCCCAAAATGTTTAGTTGCTGTCTACTAGAGTGCATGGCATCATATTCCATGAGGCAAAGTCAAAGCTGCCCCTGAGCTTAATTAAATATAATTATGCAAGTATTAATCGTTCGACGTGATCCTTTTTCCTCTCTCCATTCCCTACTACTCATTACATAATTTTACACTACCTTATCATAATATTTCACACTTCAAATATGCCACTCCTAAACTTTAACATACTAAGAGCCTAAGTAAGTTTCTCACAACTATGAACTACAAATATGCGTCCTCCGCATATTACTAGTAACTCATAACACATACGCTATAACGACGGCAATATTGCCGGACTAGCATTCTAGGCAATTACTTGTTACATTATTTCTATTATTCTAACCTGAGGGCTCCCTTGGCACACTGGACATTTCTTGCAACATTTAACAAACAACAATTTACAACAACCATAATGTTTAACAGCATGGCTAGTATGAGTAAACCTGACTTGCCTGAGATAAGAGACGCAGCGACACCACCACTTGTAGTACCGATGTTGAATAGAGGCTCCGGCTGTCTACTGAATATTACGTTTTTATATCGAATCCACATTGAGTTCTTTCTCATTTTTATATAGTAAAATGTGTAATTACAATGTCTTCACTATCCGTTGCCTGTCAACGGATTTTAACATAAGAGCGATCACTTCAAATTACTATGACGTCTTCTTTGACACAATTCTCCAATTCGCTGTAGGACTGGAATCTCTTGGTCACAATTCCCAACTCTTTGACACCGACCACGTACAGAAAACGTACATAAGAAAACACGAGCATTTGAACCTAACCGAAGGTGCATTATCGTGTCCAAGAGTATCCGCCACTGGTTTCTATCTTGATCCAGATGAATACAGCCCACACCCATCCATCTCAAGACTCGTGTATTAAAATGCTATCTCCAGCAGAATTTAATATTATTTTCCTTCCCCGGCCAACTCCCCCCCCCCCAACTTTACGTTTCCATGCAACCGCTGGAGTCATAATTGTCCGACTTCAACAGCTACTGAAATTTCTGCACGCAACTTTCTATTCTAGTGTTTTTATTTGTAATGGAAACAATGGCTTAAATTTTAGTT
>NW_019735622.1:7906-9153 GCF_002891405.2 Cryptotermes secundus
AATTCTTAACAGCGCCTCCCTTGCGCCCATATTTGGAAGAGGAATATATATCCGTTTCTCAAATCTTCTCCGAAATGCTGTATCAATGTTCCACGGAATACTTGTTGCTGCTAAAACCATGACTATCTTACCATGATCATCACTGTTGGAAGGAACTCCATCCATCTGAGTTAGAAGCTCCGACTGCATTCTTTTTGATGCTTCATGTTCGAACGTTGATCCCTTTTTGGAGCAGAGAGAGTCAATCTCATCTATAAATATCGTACTGGGGGCATAGAAACGGGCCATCTCGAAAAGCAGTCTGACTAGTTGCCCTGACTCACCCCGGTACTTGGAAGTGAGCGTGGAAGAAGAAATATTGAAAAATCTTGTGCAACATTCTGTGGCCACAGCCTTGGCTAACATGGTCTTCCCTGTTCCTGGCGGACCAACCATCATCACTCCTTTCCACGGCCATCGAATGCCCTTGAAGTAATCTGGCAACCACACTGGAAGGACAACAGCCTCCATAAGTGACTTCTTGGCATCCTGTAAGTCTGCTATATCATCCCAATGGATGTTAGGTTTCTTCTCGACCATATCCCTCTCCAACATTTCTATCAGACCACGGTCACGCCCTGACACTTCGAACCTCTTCTCCTCTTTTTCCTCACTTCCTCCCTTCCTGTACTCTTTCTTCACTAATCTGCATTTCTCGTAGTTCTTGCTGGCTCTTCTCTGAGGTACATCATCCTTACGTGCCTCTGTACTTTGCAGAGTGTTGATCTTGGGTACTGGTTTGCGTATAAGTGGTACTGGAGGTGGCCAGACATCAGGGTCCCCAGAAGGGCCATTATCAGGATCCTTTGTAGGCTTCTCAAATGAGAGTTTGTAAATTTCTGGACCTAGTGGCCTGTCATTTTGAATCTCAAACTTCAACAATAGAAGTGTACTGACTATGGTCTTCATTTGTTCATACTCCTCAGCTATCTGTTGCTGAAATTTTTGCCATTTTAATTTCCTTGCAGGATCTGAGATATCAACATGAAATCTCTGGATTTGCTGAACAGCTTCTTGATAGTATATCCCATCTGCGTCATACTCTCCCATTACAGCCGTTTCCCTTGCATATTCCCCTCTGAATTATATCTTTAATAGAAATATCCATTGCTGTCATCACAGTCTGAAACGTAATTGAAAATATGTTAAACTTCGACGTGAATTCTATATAGTCACGTGTATAGATGGTATTCGGACTCGTGAATAGA
>NW_019735623.1:0-740 GCF_002891405.2 Cryptotermes secundus
GATGTATACATGTAATAAATTACGTAAGTCACACAACTAAAATAACACACACATATACACACAAGTCAACTAACATAGGCAATAGAAAAAACAAAACAAGAAACTTATTACAATTGCAATTACTAAACATAACTTAAAAAGTGCATTACTATAAAAACTTAAAATTAATACAATTTCACCCAAATTACCCAAATTAACTGAATTAAATGCTTTCTTTATTTCATTTTCCCATAAATCAAAATACATTGATACAGGACTTGTCATATACATACATACACATCCTCCACTTTCCATAAACATCTATATAGGGAACAGACCCAGGATGCGGAAATAGTCATCAAACACATACAACAATACGAGGCAGAATGATAATATCCTGATTAACAGACATAAGTCACGAGTAACCACAATACAACCCTTCACATCTCCCATACCAACTTCATTAAAATGCGATGTTAAGCATTCAAATTTATGTACATTTGTAATTAAAATACTCATTTAATGCATAAAAAGAGTTAGCATGTAAAAATCTTTTTAGGGAACGTTCAAAGGATTTCTGGTTATCAGATAATCTGTTTCAGCTCTTTAGGCAGATGACTGTAGATTTTTATACCAGAATAATATACACCCTTTTGAACTTTAGTAAGAGAAGTACTCGGGGGGAAATAGGTTAACAGCCTGTCTGGTACCAATACTATGAACCTCCATATTTCTTGTAAACAAATGTATGTTATTTATAG
>NW_019735624.1:0-1622 GCF_002891405.2 Cryptotermes secundus
AATAAAATGTGCAGTTTAATCTTACCAGAATTCAGGAAGTATGAATTTCTGGATACATGAAAATGCTCCCATTTCCTGAAGTACTGAACGACTGATCGTGTATCGAGCCACGCTAATACAGGAACACATGTACAGTTGACCAACACGCATATTAACATACAAGTGTGGATGCAGGATGTGAAATCATGATCTCTCTTGAATATACTTAGAAGTTGGTGCCTGACTCCAAGAAAGGCTGAAGTATTGACTGCCACGTACAAACAAATGGAATACGCTAAAGCCGGTGAGAGCGAACGATACCTCGGGACACCTGCAATTACGGAAATATTGACTAAGTAAATACTTCGTACGCCGGTCACGGTAGCCGAGCGGTCTAAGGCATGCACTGTCTTCGCTCGCTTGGAAACCGGGATCGTGTGTTCAAATCCCACTCAGGATATGGATGTGTGTGTGCGTTTTCCTGTGTTTGTGTACAGCTAGAGGCCTTGCGACGAGCTGATCACCCGCCCAAGGAGTCCTACCGTATGTCTAAGATCTAGGAAAACCGAAATGAAACGGAGAATTTCATGGAGGTAGGCCTAGGTACACTGGGGCTGTAGTGCCAACGAAAAAAAAATCGTTCAAGTATATTTCCGTTTTAAATGAAACTAGTTATCTCGTAACCACTCTACCTCTATCTTGCTAAAATTGTTGCACGGTATGTCAAAAGCATGTATCTCGTGTGAACGCTATATTCCGTAATTAAAATAAATTCACACTGGAAATAATATTAATAGGTAGAGCTAGAGTTGTCCCTGTGCTTAAATAATTAAGAACTGAGCCATGAAGGCGTAAGTAAGTGGATGTACAGACACACATTTTCTCCACCTGGGCACTAGTTTAAGGTGAATGGTCAGATTCACGCCCCGGCCGCTTTACCCGCAAGGAAAGAACACCCCCCCGGTAACTAATGTACAGTATGTTGGGTGGACCACAGAGCCGGTCTGGACTACATGGAGTTGTGAATATTCTTCCAACACCGGACCTCGAAATTCGACTCCTCCGTCTTGCAGCCCGTAGCGAGTCGCTATACCGGCTGGAAATAAATTTCGTTGGAAATAAAATGAATTAATATCTTAATGTTATTCAATTGTGGTCATCGTCCACTAATTAAAAAGTAATTTACATGAGAGTATTTCACGTTGTTGGATTTATTCTCGCTGAATTGTATTTGCGGTCTAGGCGTTATCTGTGATGTGTAAATAGTACGAGTATGTTGTTGTTATAAACTCTTATTGTTAGTTCTTTAAGTATTCGCAGTTGTTTATGGTTATACTTATTCGTGTTTTTAGTGCAGTTCGTAAGCAAGTAGACATATTGTTATTATCAGAGTAGTTATCTGGTATATGAAAATAGATATATTTTGTACATTATTTGTTTTGCTGTGTGTTCTCTGTATTTTGCTTTAATTTGCCTTTTATATTCACGTGTTCTCCATTGGATTGTAGGATATTCTACGTTGTTAGACTGTTATGTTGCCAAGTGGTTAACATGACTGGATCTGTGTGTCCTGCCATGTACGAAAGCAGGGTGCGTCATAGAGAACGTTCATAATATCTACATACACACACACACTCACACAC
>NW_019735624.1:3010-12142 GCF_002891405.2 Cryptotermes secundus
TGGAATATTTCCGAAATTAGAGATAAATTGAACTTGATATCGAACATGAATTGTAATATCATTAAGCATTGTTATGTGTTTAGTATGGCGCCTGCTCGTGCACTTTGCCTGATTAGAAATTTATCAGCACATTCACTTCTTTCTTAAACTTTTATTTAATTTTATCTTTCCTACTCCTCTCTTTGTTTAAGAATAATCGTCTTGAATTATTTTAGTTGAAAAAAATAAAACATATTCACTAGCTCCAAATTTCACAGGTCGATTGAAACAAACTTTTTAAAATGTCCTCCAGGATTGTTGTACCAAGAGACGACTGTTCAACACATTTTTCAAGCATTCTCTGAAAGATTTTGCAAACTGAATGATGTGCCTCTGTATATATCAGTGAGGTGCATATAACATTTCTCTGCTGCAAGTGCTTTCCAATTTACTATTTAGGTTGCAATATATTTTGCATGCAAATCTGCACACAGCTTGAGTAATACCGTTTTCGACTTCTTATTGACCGAAGCGTCTTTAACTGGATATTATGAATTCTTCGGTTGTTATAATTGCATTTCGTTTATTATTATTTAACTTGGATATGTTATATAAAATATACTTTTAGAAAAATTTCTTGATGAACGGAAATTTGAAATATTGATAAAAGGAATTCTGTATTTCAGCATCCTGTTGCACGTCTTTAATTAAACGTCTATTTATCACAGTCCGTCAATATTGCAACAATTATTAAAATATTCACCATCTAACATTTAACACAACAGTTTTCGGCCATAGATAGCCATCTATCAGGTGTTTCCGTGTTGCAGCCCACTGAAAGTAACATAAACACTTACAATACTTTCTTTTACATTGTAAAATTCATTATAATTTTTTCTACTGAAATCTTTCGTAAAATCCTATTCCTCCCCATAAGGGGCGTCGTCCACTTGTTTAAATCTATGTGATATTGCAGAAAGTTTGTTCCAGCAGCTTGTTTTTCTTTTTCATTTGCCCGTTGTTTTGCTACGTCTGCAATCTGTAATAATCCCCTTGCTTGTGTGTTGTTTCCTCTAGCAGCGTGTGGTGTTGTCTTCACCAGTTGCATTATTGACGGACTGTGATACATCGACGTTTAATTGATAAAGTCTCAGATTTCTTGCATAGAATTCTACAGAGTGTTTAAGTTGGTTTTTGCGATAATGCCTCTTGATGTATTCTGGAGATTGCCACTTCGAATCTCGATTGGGACACCAAATATCCTAACTGATATTTGTCCAGGTCCTTCTACCTACCTCTAAGAAAAACCGAGATGTTTCCTTACTCATCTTTCCATTCTACACTCTGCAACCCTAGATTAGGAAGGCAACGATAAACTGCCCTTAATAAAATGGTAATATCGAAATTGGTTTCATATACTAAAATATAATAACAATTGATAATGGAAGGTTGCTTATAGTAGAAATGAGTAACTTTTAGAAACATGAAATTTGTACCGCATCTTAGCAATAGCCACTAGCTATTGACCTATGTTAGACTTTTCGGATCGCCAGGTTGCGAGTCTGGGGTCGTGTTTGATACAAAGGCGATATGGCAAAGAACAAACGCGTATAATTTATTAGGTTCTTTGCAGAAAACGAATAGATCTGTCTAAAATTTTGAAATAGTGTTCGCATAGAAGACTGTTTCTTAGTTTATTTATGAAGTCAGCGTATTCCGATCAAGCAAAGCTAACACTGAACAAGTCAATAACATAAGAAACTCACAAGATGTGAGTGAAGAATGGATTACAATAGAATTTGTAAGGACACGATATAATTCATGTCCTGGTGAAGGAGAAATGTTGGGTGATGAATAGAAGGAGGTCGGTCCATCGGTGGTCCTCGGAAGATAGTGTAAGTGCCTGTATCTTGACAGCCGAGAGGAGAGAGAGGAGAAAGAGGAGGAAGAACAAGAACAACATGAAATATATTAAAGGAGAAAAAGGTCAATACATTATTTAAGAGAAAGAAAAACTCTGCAACGAAGCCCTAAGAACAAAAAATTCCAAGACAAAATATCATAGTCAGGAAGACTGACGGTAAGTTAATAAGTTTACAGAACCATGTCCCATTTAGTCAGGTATGGACCTAGCAGATGTCAGGGAATAGCAGGGACTTGATTTTTAATTTATCCTGATATAAATATAAGTAGATAACTTTATTTAGAGAATTTTGTAATTAACCAAAGTACTTGTGACATAAGTCCCTGCCCTAATTAATTTTTTGCAACATAATATATTCCATATTAAGGCAATAACATTTTTGTAGGATAAAATTTGCAACATTTTTTTCAATGTAGTAGATCTCATGCTTAGTTTATACGTAAGATTCCATAGGCAATATTAGTGACAATAATAATGATGATAATATTAACAATGCTATTGCGGCTGCTACTACTACTACTACTACTATAACTATTGCTTCTGTTTCTGCTACTGCTACTACTATTGCTGCTAATAATTATGTTAACAAAATTATAAATCTGCACCAAACGCTCATAAGCCTCGAATAGAGGCTGCAGTAACTTAGGTCTATATGAATTTTCAAGTGAAGCGGTGAGTCTCGTTTCCTCTGCACCCGCCACTGGAATGTTCAGACTGGTCGAACTGTACCAGCACTATCATGTACGTCACAAGTGTAGACATGTACTGAAAGACAGAAACATTGTGTCACTTAGAGCACTGGAAGGTGACGTGTATTCGCAGACTGACCTACGCATATGTTACAACAAAGAAGAGTAAGGTCTTGTGTAAAGATTCATTTCAATTCTTTGCGTATTTACATGCTTACTCGACAGAACAACAGTCAATTGTAAGGCAAGCAGGATCAAGAAATGGAATAAAGGAACTCAAGTAGATCCATAAAACATAAAGCTAGAACAATCATGCCAACCACTATGCAGCGAGAAAATACAATTGCACCAAAATTAAATCTAATTAATATATTAGTAGGTAAAATGTACAGTTATGAAATCTGATGAAGAGATACAATTGAGCCGCGTTTAGAAAAAGAGAAATAATTACTTGAAGAAATGGCAGGAACTGCAATAACACTGCATGGGTTCTCTTCGCAAGTTTTCAAGGCAATTTCCGTTTCCTGCCTTGCTTAACAATAAATGTACGTTTTATTGGGGTGCTGGTTTTAAATATCCAGCAATGTACTGTAATACCCTTCGTTTACTGTCACGGATTTGGAAGTGTGCGTGACATATAGACGGGTTTCGGATTAATGACAGGAGTTATAGTACACTTAAAAAATGTGTTGCTTCATTTCACAGTGCACTATTACACACTGTCTACTTTTCTCCAGCACTCTGGACTGTCAACTCAAGAGACTCCCTCATTTCTAATTCAGCCTGTCTTGATTCCTCGTTATACAGTATCGGGGCGGCCCCAACAGAGAACACCGTTTCCTAACAGTTCATCTATTTTATGAAGGTGTGTTTACCTCGGCGTTGCATTAGGTCGGTAGTTCTTATATTATTGAATGTGTGTTCATCTACGCGGGAACCTATATTTTTTTCTCTCTCTCTCCCGCTTTAGAACATAGGGCTGATTTCTTAGTTTCACTGATCATTTTTACAGACTGTAGGACTCCTTGGACGGGTGATCAGCTAGTCTCAAGGCCCATACCTAAACACAGAATAATCGCATACAAACACCAAACATCATGCCTTGTTTGGGATTCCAACCCACGATCTCGGCTTCCGAGCGAGTGAAGACAATACATGACTTAGACCGCTCGGCTACCGTGACTGGCGAGAACCTATTTGCCGAGTCGTTATTTAGCAATGAACGTCTATTCCACTTCTGTTGTTCCGGCTTTCCGTCATTTCATAATTTACTCGTAATAATACGGCATTACATACTGCAAGCAATATTGACTTGTAGAACAGAGTCACAATTTAATTTAACTTGACGAAATAACAACGCAAATTAAACTGACGGAAGTCCTTCCTGACAGACTTCTGTTCCTTTTTCTACTTACCGCCCTGAAGAGTCCCCTGTCAACATTCGCAAAGCCCGCTATAGATACTACAGGGGGATTCATAACTATCGTCTCCAGAAACATGTTCACCTGCAAGGAGAATCAGTTGGATTTTAACACTGAAACAGCTCCCAAGATATTTTGAAATCTATAGACAAGACATGGACAAATTAACTGACTTACATGGCTAAAAGCCTACATATAAATATCTTATGAATTACTTCAGAAAACCATAAATTTATCGGGCATTTACTTGAATTCGTTCGAGGGTTGCTTATTTTGGGACAGACACAGATAAATTCTAGTGACCATACAGTATTACAGACCTTGAGGGAATATAAATGCAGGCCTATCGCAAATATTGGCCATTTGAGCTTCTTACATGAAGACTGTGCTGTTGTTAGCTCACCTCTTGCGAAACATCCGCAGCGACTTCCGAAGGGCCTATAAGTTGCAGCCCATTTCGAATTTCAACTCCCACCTGTAATAACATAGAAATGTTTTTCGGTAAACTTCCGCTATCACGCCATTATGTTATGAAATGAATATGTAGTGAAGAAAGCGAAGTAAATCTCATGGGTGGTCATTGGTTGGGAGCAGTGGTGAGAATACTATATTTCACTCACACATCAGCACAAACTAGACGTATTTTACTTTTGATAAAATTACTAACTTCGAAATTCGTCGTCCCGTTCAGTGAAAGTGGTCTACTTTCCCCATGCATACTTGCATATGGAATACGGCTAATTACGTTTTTTCTTGGCACTACAGCCCCAGTGGACCTTGGCCTACCACCATGAACTTCTCCGTTCACTTCGGTTTTTCTAGATCTTACACATTCGGTAGGACACCTTGGGCGGGTGATCAGCACGTCGCAAGGTCTCTACCTGTACACAATCACAGAAAAACGCACACACATAAAATAAACATCCATGCCGTGAATGGAATTCGAACCCACGATCCCGGTTTCCAAGCGAGCGAAGACAGTACATGCCTTAGACCGCTCGGCTACCGTGATCGGCTCTAATTAAGTATTACCTGCACTAGAATCTACTTCATATAGCTAAAATAATATCAGTTCATGAATAACCTGTATAGGTTTCACTGCAGTAGCGAAGAAAGGAAGCTTACTGTGTTTGAAAAGGAGTGAGCACAGTTGCAGAAGTAATACACGGCTAAAATGCTGAAGAGGCACACCACTCCAGCGCCCACTTCCACGAAGATCATCGCCTGCCTATTTTTCAACCTAGACCACATTCCGTACAGCGAGACGGTGATTGAGAGGAGCATAAGCAACAGGTACAGACAGAAAACTTTCCCCATCACGCAACCTGAAATATACGATATATGTGAACGCAAGGGGAAAAATAAACTAACGTTCTTAAGTTGGCACTACTCTATGGAAAGGGGCTCACTGGCCTTCCAAATCTCAAAGAACGATACCCCATTTAATTTGGCATGGAACATTGGACCCTGTTTCGCCGTTGAGACGTTTATTGAAACTGGAGTCTATGTTACCCTGACTCAGCGACGTTTCCGTGTGCGTTTAAATTAGGGTCGTCACGGCAAAGTTCCCAGTAGGAACACGATTTTGGTGTGGATTGTAAACTTCAGATCAACTGGCTCAGCACTAAAGAAGAAACCCATGAACTGTCCGAACACATAAGAATTTTGAGACTATTAGGCGGGCCATAGTGACTAGTGCCTGTCATTCTCCAATGAAGCATGCTTTTGCATTAAGCATTTCAGATCGGAGTGAGACGAATATTGCACCTCGATTTGCATTTTCATCCATAAAAGATGATGGTTGTTCAAGAGTTGCATCAACGTGATTGGGCGAACCACGTTTCTTTTGCACAAAACATGCTTCAAACTGTGGCAGATAATATGGTCATTGCCATGGGTGTGTTAACAAACAGAACTTCCATTACTGGTCGGACCCAAATCCATGGCAGCTTCACGCTGAACGTGTGACAGTCTGGTGCTGTGTGGAAGCTTCGGTGTGATAGGTCCGTATATCTTTGTGGAGGACGGACATGCTGTGACAGTAAATTCTGGTCGCGATGTTCACATGTTGCAAATTTTCCTTTCACCAGAAGTTATCACCGTGGAATTAATCAACGCCACCAGTGGATTCAACAATACGGGGCCACCGCTCACCCTGCAAGAGAAATATTTCCTGGGCATGTCATTTCTCAGCGTGGTGATCTTCCATGCCATTCTTGGTCACGTGATTTTAGTGTATGCGATTATTACCATTTTGGGTTCCTTCAATAGACCATATACAAGTCATGAATATGAAATTGCAGCTATACCCCTCGACAAGGTAAGCCGCTCAATAAACAACTTCAAGACGAGGCTGCAAGAATGCATACGAATAGATGGTTAGCATGTGGATGGCATAATTTTTAAGAAAAAAATGAGCTCGCAGTTATAAACATAAAATGCCATACATTTTTATGTATTATAACAAATAATATGTATAAGTAAAAGAAACAAAAATTGACTCCATTATACTAATTTAGAAACCATTAGATTCCCCTTCCGAACCCTGAATCCTTAGAATGTCACAGAAATTTCGCTTTAAAATTCTGTTAAATCGGCAGAAAAATTGTTTTGTCGTGCTGTAGTAGAGTTTGAACTCCTCATCAGCTTCATAAGAGAAGCGTTACAGTTCAGTAACATTTGCTATGAGGGTGTGAAAATATTTGTTTTCTCGCCGTCCGTATTTCGACTTCTACTGGAAGTGTATCACAGTCACTGTGTTCACAGCTGTGCATAATGTGTTCACAATGCCCTTCTGTGCTCTGTCCATATTAATTCTATATTCAAGATTTGTAATGCAATTATTTTTTCTTCGACGAAGTCCTCTGATAGTGACATTTAAACCGGATATTTGAAAAATGGATAGCCCGCGCTCTTGAAGAATATTCCCCTGAGGAAACCACTGCATATGTACAACCACAATGATGGAGTGCGCGTGCACTTAAGTAGAGAAGTGATATGTTATTTGAATAAACAGCTCCATGGCCGAGGGATAAGCCGTGTCTTTGATGTGGATCGGCCAACGCGTTAACCTGATCCCAGCCTCTTAGATTACGTTGTACGGGATCATATACTCGTAAGATACATAGCGCATGAAAGCAAGGAGGACATAAAAGATGAAAATCTTCGGCCAAAGCTTGAAGTCGCAGAGCACGTTATTCTAAGTTTACACATTCGTAGTGACTCGAACCGGAATGTGCAGACGTGCCGACGGTTGTCAGTATGGATATACAATTTAAGCTACGTAAAATGTAAAATGTAATCTTTTAATCTTTCTCGTAATAAGAATGAGTCTTTCAATAAAAATTCCTTCTCAAGTCAAGCTCTCTTTAAAATACCCATAGCTCAGAAACCGTTGAGACTAGGACCCACTTTGGTAAGCATCTATCTCTTATCATTAACTATTTGAAGTTACTACATGAATTCTCGGGAGCGCCTGTAAATTCAGATCTTCCAGCTCTAAAGATGACCTGTTTTCTCTTCCCGTTGAGTTTTGCTGTATTATCTTGTAAGCAGTTCGAACGATATGATTATTAACAAGTTAGTTACATTTACCACCCTTAACACGCCTGTTAAAATGTTCACTGCATATTTTCGATCATTGTTGTGTTCATGAGAGAGAAATCTATTTGTGACATGGCAGTGCTTAATAATAAGCCGACAGTTGCAGTCCGTATAGCCGCATCAGCAGAATCTGTCAGGGATCTACAAGACTGTCCACCGAGAATATAGTCGAATGAAATACATTGAAGAGACTTACCTACTTGTGAAACAAGTTTGCTCCAGCGAAGCCAGAGGATTCTGTAATTTCCTAGCAGTTGTGCTGAGAGATTGCTCTGCCTCATGTCTCGCTGTAAACTCAAGAATTGAGATGCGTGTAGTAATGTACAAAACTGTAATTCGCATGATTTTAAGTGGGTCGTACCTGAAAACTTAGAGGTATATTTCCTTTTTTTACAAGTTTTTCTTTTTTAACTTTAAATATTAAATTATCTGTATTTTTCAGTCTAAACATTGAGAAAAATTATGAAATGGTAATGTCTATACACATTTCTCGCTATGATCATCTAATACTATGATTTCTAATCGAATATTACAGTAATGTGTAGAACACATTCAAAGTGTGTATTCATTTAATCATTCATAGTAACTATTCCATTTGACTTATGCAGCTGTTAAGTCGTCCTTACGTAAAGTAAGAAACCAAGAATAATATATTTTAGTACGGCAATGAAGGGTCACGAGAGAGGCACAAAAGCACAAAGAAACAACTCTATGACTCTACACATAAATACAGCTCTCCCTCGCCTTGAAACATTTGTTCAGAGATGTGCCAGCTGTGATCAGGCCTTGGAACATACCGGCGAACATGGATAGGATTGTGCTGAGCACAAGGACACTCACGCAGTAACACGGAAGCTGCCAGGAGTGCAGATATGGTGGGAAGAATTTCAGTAGGAACACCCAGGAACCCATGATGCAAATGATAATGATGCGGTAAATCGAACATCTCTTGAGGTTTAGAATTAAATGTTCCTCAGTTACCACAACGAACATCATCTGAAAGATACCACCATGAGAACCGACTATCAGTGCTCGGAACTAGAATATATTGTCGCGTATCGGGCGTATATCGCGACAAATAAATTCTCGATGTATTCGATGTAGCGAATTTTATTTCACATTCGCTCATACAATCACCCAAATTACAGATTTACGATTACTGCTATCTGCAGTATCACAATTAGTACACTCCAAATGTCACAATACAACTGACTAGTTGCTGGCTAACTCGGCGGTAGCTCCAGGACTCACTGACTGACTCAGTACAACTCGGTAGCCACATTAGAACTGACTGTGAATAGCCTTCGCTGCGCCTCATGTAGCCTCGATCGGACCATACGGAAAACGGCCGCGTAATAGGCACCCTCTTTGCCTGGCGCTGTGTTGCNCACTTCATTTTTCTCACCGGATCATTCACAGGCATTTCATCGAGAATTGAATTACTTTACCTTTTTTCGCGTAGAAGGGAATTTTTCCTGCGAATGGGAAATATCATTACTCTACTAGCTATAAAATC
>NW_019735625.1:0-1622 GCF_002891405.2 Cryptotermes secundus
ATCAACGCAAAGCAAGCTATCTAGAAAGCAAAGCTAGCAAGCCAGGAACGCCAAGCTACCAAGGTAGGAACGCAACCTTATCAAGCAGGCAACGCAAACTAGCATGATAGAAACGCAAGGCTACAAAGCTAGCAACGCAAAGCTAGGAAGCTAGCAACGCAAAGATAGCAAGCAAGAAACGCAAAGCAAGCAAGAAACGCATAGTTAGCAAGATAGCAACGCAAACAAGCAAGATAGCAACTCAAAGTTAGCAAGCTAGCAAGGGAAAGATAGCAAGGTAGCAACGCAATGCTGGCAAGTTAGAAACGCAATCTAGCAAGCTAGCAAAGTATACCTGGGAAGGTAGCAACCGAAAGCTGGCAAGCTAGCAACGCATATCTTGGAAGTTAGCAACGCAAAGATAGCAAGCTAGCAACGCATAGGTAGCAAGCCAGCAACGCAAAAGCAGCAAGCTAGAACGCAAAGCTAGCAAGTTAGCAACGCAAAGCTAGCAAGCTAGCACAGCAAAGCTAGCAAACAAGAAACGCAAGGTAAGCAAGCAAGAAACACAAAGCTAGCAAGCTTGCAACGCCAAGATAGCAAGCTAGAGACGCAAAGCAACCAACCTAGAAACGCAAAGATACAAAGCTAGCAACGACAAGCTGGCAAGATATCAACGGAATGCTAGCAAGAAATCAACGAAATGCTAGCATGATAGAAACGCAAAGAGAGCAAGCTAGCAACGCAAATCTATCAAGCAAGAAACGCAAAGCAAGCAACGCAAAGCTAGCAAGCTAGCAAACCAAAGCTAGCAAGCTAGCAACCCAAACCTAGCAAGCTAGAAACGGAAAGATAGCAAGCTAGAAACGCAAAGCTAGCAAGCTAGCAACGCAAACCTGGCAAGTTAGCAACTCAAAAATAGCAAGATATCAAACCAAAGCTATCAAGCTTGCAAAGCAAAGCTAGCAAGCCAGCAACGCAAAGCTAGCAAGAAAGAAACGCAAAGCAAGCAAGCAGCGCAAAGCTAGCAAGCTAGCAACGCACACTGGTAAACTAGCAACGCAAACCTGGCAAGCTGGCAACCCAAAGCTGGGAAACTAGCAACCCATATCTAGCAAGCTAGCAACGGAAAGCTAGAAAGCTAGCAACGCTAAGATAGCAAGCTCGCAACGCAAAGATAGCAAGCTAGAAACGCAAAGCAAGCAAGCTAGAACGCAGAGCAAGCAAGTTAGCAACGCAAAGCTACCAATCTAGCAACGCAAAGGTACCAAGATAGCGAAGAAACTCTTGAAAGCTACAATGCAATGAAAACAAGCTAGAAAAGCAAAGCTAGCAAGCTATCTTCGCAAAGATAGCAAGCAAGAAACGCAAAGCAAGCAAGCAAGCAACGCAAAGCTAGCAAGCTCGAAAGCTAGCAGGTTAGCAACGCAAAACTAGCAAGCTAGCCACGCAAATTTAGCAAGATAGGAACTCAAAGCTATCTAGCTAGCAACGCATAGCTAACAAACTAGCAACGCCAAGCTAGCAATGTAGCAACGCAAACCTATTAAGCTGGCAACGAAAAGCTAGCAAGCTAGCTACGCAAAAAGAGCAAGTTAGCCACGCAAATCTATCAAGCTAGCAACGCAAAGCTAGCAAGAAAA
>NW_019735626.1:0-476 GCF_002891405.2 Cryptotermes secundus
GGTATAATTAAAATATATTAGGTACAATCAAATTTATGACTACCTCCCATTATAAATAAAAGGTCATCTTACTATATATATCTTAATTACCACCGTCATATTCTTAAACTTAAAACCTATTATATCAAAATAACCCGCAAAAGATAAAATTCAATTTAGATAACGATTAAATAATTTGGAGTGCAATCTCTTTTAAGACTTCCATTCCCTTTATAGGCTGAATCATATTAAAAATTTCGCCTAATTACTAGCAATTTTATTTACACTTAAATCTNTTTATCAAGGAGAATCTTATTCGTTTAACTGTCCTTCTGAGAGGAACTCGTGCAAATTATACAATGGGTGTTCCAGTAAACATCTTTTGAGTCTATGTAGGAATTCTCTATCTGCTTTTACCATTCTTAGTTCCAAAGGCGTAACACCTTTCTCATATGTGAAGGTCTTCTTTCTTTCTCATGTCATACTTATGTAGGTCA
>NW_019735627.1:0-536 GCF_002891405.2 Cryptotermes secundus
ACCTAAAATTCTTTGAAATTTTCACATTAAAATAAAGAATTTGAATTAATTAATAACAAATTTAACAATAATTTTAGGAAATCCTTCAAATTTCTGATAATTACTATATTTTTAAATGAATATTAATAAAAATTTCAGTGATTATAAATTAGTTAAACGAATTTAAACAAATTATGGTCGAACACAACATATTTCATTAAATTTTTCCGAATATTCTTTGACGATTTCACGTTAATATGAGGAAATACAGACAATATATCAAAGATTTCTTTTTATTCAATGGATTTCTCTCCAAATTATTGACAATTTCTGCATTAAAATTCGGAAATTATGACAATTCTTATTGATGATAAGTTAAATTTAATTAATATAATCCAAGTTTTGAAAGAATTCTACGTAATGTATGAAATTTTGACAAAAAAAATTACTGCAGAATTTTATTTAATATATAGAATTTCAAATATTTGTCAAAGATGCCACAAAAATTTATGGATATCTATACATTTATTTTCATAATTTTTCATAAATATTTAATT
>NW_019735627.1:747-826 GCF_002891405.2 Cryptotermes secundus
AATTTAAGGTATTCCTTCAAATTTCTAATAATTAATGTATTATTTAATGAATTTTAATAAAATGTTCAGTCATTCTAAG
>NW_019735628.1:0-1587 GCF_002891405.2 Cryptotermes secundus
TATTTAATAATAAGAAATCTTCCACATATTGTCTGTAATTTGTTAATTTACATGAAATTGTTAAAGAATTTTCGGAAAAATCGTTAAAAACTATGTTGATTTCGTTCATATATTCAATAGTTTAATTAACTTAGATTTTCAAAACATTTTTTAAATTCATTACATAATACAGTAATAATCAGATATTTGAAAGAATTCCTTAAATTAGAGTGAAATCTTTCATAATTTCGTTGAAATTCTTTATTTTAACGACAACATTTCAAAGAATTTTAGGTTACAATAATATATATTTCATTCAATACGTTTAAAATACAATTAAAATTTTTTAATTACCTGATGATGGATATAATTTTCTTTAGAATTCCGGAAATATAATGTATATCGTCAACACGTCTGATAGAATTTCAAAATTTTCAGAAATCTTGCACAACATAATTAATATAATTTATATTATGTTGAAATCGAGCAGGAGTTATTGGTTAAAATTATATGAATTTGGTGTAAGATGGTAAACATTAGTTTACTATTCCTTAAAGAATCATAAAATCCTTCGAAATTTGATTAAAATAGTTTAATTAATAAATATTGGTAAAAAAATCAATAATTTTCCAAAAAATAAAGTGGAATCTTTGAAAATTTGTTGAAATTTTTTATAATTACTTGATATTTGGAATAATTAATTCTCATAAAATTCCATACCTTACATTGAAATCTTTCAAACCCTTGTTTATATTCATTAAAATATAATAATTTCAAGCAGATTTGACTTAAATTTCCCTAATATAATGTAGAAATAGTCAATAATTTGGTCAGCATTATATTTAATAAGAAGAAATCTTTCACATATTGTCTGTAATTTGTTATATTTACATGAAATTGTTAAAGAATTTTCGGGAAAATCGTAAAAATAATGTTGATTTCGTTCATATATTCAATAGTTTATTTAACTTAGATTTTCAAAACATTTTTTAAATTCGTTACATAATACAGTAATAATCAGATATTTGAAAGAATTCCTTAAATTAGAGTGAAATCTTTCATAATTTCGTTGAAATTCTTTATTTTAACGACAACATTTCAAAGAATTTTAGGTTACAATAATATATATTTCATTCAATACGTTTAAAATACAATTAAAATTTTTTAAATTACCTGATGATGGAAATAATTTTCTTTAGAATTCCGGAAATATAATATATCGTCAACATATCTGATAGAATTTCAAAATTTTCTGAAATCTTGCACAACATAATTAATATAATTTATATTATGTTGAAATCGAGAAGGAATTATTGGTTAAAATTATATGAATTTGGTGTAAGATGGTCAAAATTAGTTTACTATTCCTTAAAGAATCATAAAATCCTTCGAAATTTGATTAAAATAGTTTAATTAATAAATATTGGTAAAAAAATCAATAGTTTTCCAAAAATTAAAGTGGAATCTTTGAAAATTTGTTGAAATTTTTTATAATTACTTGAATTCTGGAATAATTAATTCTCATAAAATTCCATACCTTACTTTGAAATCTTTCAAAACCTTGTTTATATTCATTAAAATATACATAATTTCAAGCAGATTTGACTT
>NW_019735629.1:0-341 GCF_002891405.2 Cryptotermes secundus
TAAAATTCGAGTGAAATCTTTTATAAATTGTTTGAAATTCTTTATATTAACGTGAACATTTTAAAGAATTTAAATTTAAAATTATATACATTTCGTTGAATTCGTTCAAAATTCAATTAAAATTCTTTAACTAACTTCGAATCGTAATAAGTTCCTTTAAATTTCAGGATATATATAGTAAATCGTCGAAAAGTCTGCTAGGATTCCCTAAATTAGTGTGAAATCTTTCACAAAATAGTTGATATATTTAAATTAACTTGAAATCGAGAAAGATTTATTGCATAAATTATATGTATTTGGTTTAAGAATGTCAAAATTAGTTTAGTGTTCCTTAAATTATC
>NW_019735629.1:421-594 GCF_002891405.2 Cryptotermes secundus
ATTCTTGGTAAAAATTTCTTTATTTCTTTGAAACCTTTCAAAATCTGATTTATACTCCTTAAATTTAACATAATATGAATCTGAATTGACTAAAAATTCCTTGATGTAATGTATAAAATATCAATATCTTGGACAGAATTGAAATTTATATGAAGAAATCTTTCACATATTGT
>NW_019735630.1:0-175 GCF_002891405.2 Cryptotermes secundus
AATTGCTTGTTTGCTTTGCGGTTCTTGCTTGCTAGCCTTGCGTTGATAGTTTGCTACAATTGCGTTTCTAGCTTGCTAAATTTGAGTTGCTAGCTGCTAGATTTTCTTTGCTAGCATGCTAGCTTTACGTACCTTGCTTGCTTTCTTGCTTTGGGTTCCTTGCTTGCTTGCTTGC
>NW_019735631.1:0-475 GCF_002891405.2 Cryptotermes secundus
AGCCGAAACATGTAGCAGAGCCGAACTAGGCACTGACCTTAATATTGTTGTGTTGTGGCGGTTTTAATAAAGAAATTGTATATTATAACACAACAGGATGCATGAAATGAAAAGAAGAAAAATTCGAGTTTAAAATCAAACAGTATCTGTTTCAGTTAATATAATATTTTGCTGTCTGGTTGCCTGGACCCTGGTGACCTTATTCCTTTACAGTTGTATGGTGGGCCGTCTGAAAATAAAATGTAGGTAGGCCTCATAACGATTTTCGAGCTTACTGATAAGTAATTTAATCAAAACAGTTACTGATTGTCTTGCGTGTATGGCACATTGTTGCACTTGATGGCACTCAGTCCTTATTCACAGAGTGTGCTTATTTCCTAAGTATCTGATTCGTTAGATTGAAATGGATTATCGTGAAGAAGAACGTAAGCTCACATTTAAGGTGACCCATGTGTACGTAACAAGGTATGATAAA
>NW_019735632.1:0-355 GCF_002891405.2 Cryptotermes secundus
TGATGTTCACTTTTCCATACAGTAGCCTCCCAATGCATTTAAAATGGTATTAAAACTTTATGTAAAAAATTAGTTATTATGTTAAAATATCGTGAGCCGACATTGGGTCATGTTGTTTTCCTCCTGATGGTGGGAGATGTCGTTTATTTCTCTTGATTTTATGTTCTTATTATTAGTAGTGTAGTTTACGTGCGCGCTGTGTCGTTTGTACTACCACTTCCATCCACATTCCAGCATCCCACTGATCGCCGCTATATATTTCAAACCATGGCCCACATAAAATAGGAGCCTGGATAGCGTAGTCGGTATTGCGACTGGCTATGGGCTGAACGACTGAGAGGTCGGAGTTCGAGTC
>NW_019735633.1:0-263 GCF_002891405.2 Cryptotermes secundus
GACATACCTGTGCATAAAATAAGTATAATTACCAGAAGGGGCTCTGTGAACTGCAAGTATATAAATATATTATCGAGTCGGATTGAATTTTGATTGAGCACATTTTGATGTCAAAATCAGTGCAGTCTGTTTCAATATTTAATGTAACATAATTTAAATGATTAAGTAAAAATATACATGTTCCACCCTTCAATGTTGTTCTACAATAGCTGGCACCCAATTTATAATTACCAATAACAATACTACTCAAATCTGTGTGACTG
>NW_019735633.1:287-479 GCF_002891405.2 Cryptotermes secundus
TGCAGATGATGACAATCTGGATATAAAAACCTTAATAATTTATCTTATTATTTCAAGCCACAAATATTCTGATATATTTTCAGAGAATGATGTATAACAGGTGATTTACTACCTTCATTTAATTTGGTAGAATGTACTGCGCTTCAGTTACATGTGTTATAGCATTTAGTAGTTAATTTTAAATTTCCCATA
>NW_019735634.1:0-1202 GCF_002891405.2 Cryptotermes secundus
GGGGCAGCACAATCTGCTGAAAATTTGTGTGACCAGTCTCATGAAATGCTTGCTACTGTTCAGTACAGAACCTTTTTGTCTTCTCGTCTGCTATATAAAAACATAAAAATTAGATTATACAAAACTATAATTTTGCCCGTGGTTATGTATGGGTGTTAAACCTGGTCTCTGACTTTAAAGGAAGAACATACATTGTACACTAAGGGTGTTTGAGAACAGGGTGCTGAGGAGAATATTTGGACCGAAGAGAGATGAAGTGACAGTAGGGAGCTTCATAACTTGACCTCTTCTCCAAGTATAATTAGAATGATCAAGTCAAGGAGTATGAGATGGACAACACATTTAGCACGAATGGATGCGAGGAGTAATGCATGTAGGATATTGGTGGAAAAGCCAGAATGAAAGAGACCACTGGGAAGACCAAGATGTAGGTGGATGAATAATATTAAAATGGATCTTAGAGGGATAGGATGGGATGGTACGGATTGGATTGATTTGGCTCAGGATAGGGACCATTGGATGGTTTTCGTGAACACGGTAATGAACTTTCATGTTCCATAAAATGCTTGGAAGTTTTTGAGTAGCTGCACAATTGGCGACTTCTCAAGAAGGGCTCAGCTCCACGAGTGAGTGCGTCTCTGTATTAAAGCTGCTCAGTAAAACCACGGGAGAACTCTCTTTGGAAAGTTGGCAGTTACTCATATACTCGAGAAATTCGCCGTGCTCTTATGGACTCGCTAATTGCCATTCCGCTTTTCACAGCAGCCTGACACCCGTGCACATCCGGAACTGTCTAAACCCAGCGCGCATCCTCACAACCCATGGACTGCTATATGATCGATTTCCCTTTCCACGTAAGGGCACACACTGTGCAGTTATATGTCCTTAATGCGTGCTACATGTCCCGCTCATCATATACATCCTCTCCTGTCTGTCCAGTTAAATTTTAAGCACTTTGTTCTTCCCCGGAAACGGAACACCAAGAGTGACGTCCGTGTAAAGTCTGCATCTAACTCTTTATGTTTCATGTAATTTCTTTATTTCCCATTTTAGGTCCACACAGCAATCTATGAACGTATACAAATGACCTATTTACAATGAGGTCGTGTATCTATGGCACAACATGTTTCGAACCATAATGGATCATCATCAGGTGCTATTTCGTGTTAAGTACTGTATTTATAACCAATATGGATCCATAT
>NW_019735635.1:0-490 GCF_002891405.2 Cryptotermes secundus
CCTTAGCACTAGTTAAGAGGTGAGTGGTGAGCTTCACGCCCTGGCCACTTCACCCCTGGGAAAGAGTCCTGAGTACCCATTGGATAGAAGGCTGGGTGGGCCCCAGAATCGGTCTGGACAATGTGGAGAAAACCCTTGGCACTACCAGGACTCGAACTCCAGTCCCTCAGTTGTCCAGCCCATAGCCAGTCACTATACCAACTACGCTTTCCCAGCTCCACACACCTTAAAAGTGGACATCTAAAATACTAGTAAATCACTGACAACCTATGAAGCCTAAAAGAGAATTTATATATAATGTGTATTGTGAATAACAGTTCTGCTCTCAAGAATTTTATTTTATTCCCAGTTAGAAATACATCTCACAGCATATTATATTATTCTCTTTACACTGTTAAAAACTAAGATGCTTAGGAGGCAAATCTTCAAGGTGATTTCTGATATCATCCAGTTATTCTAATGTTAATACTGAATGCTGGCCTTTTTTTTT
>NW_019735635.1:530-1017 GCF_002891405.2 Cryptotermes secundus
TTCAACTTGTATGTTACTGTGAACATGATCTAAATTAAACTGAATCCAATCTAACCCAGCCTCTTATACTGGCATTCACTTCACTACAGATGCAGTGACTATACTGACATAAATTGGTTATATGAGGCCTGACTGAGTAAATGCGCAGCTGAGGGTGGGATGAAGGTATAAGAGGCTTTATATTGCACATTCTGCAATGAAATGCATAATGCTATGTGAATAGTAAGGCAGCGTTTAATACATCATCGACATTATACATATCTAACACTAACTTCATCCTCAGTTTGACATACTTCATATTTTACTTGCACTGACGTGTGGTCACAGAAAACAAAAGATACTGAAGCACAAGAAATCCATATCATACACAGCAATTTCCACTCCACAATATAAACGTTGTGTGTCATGTGATGAAAAACATTAGGGGGCCTGTTTTTTTTATAGATACAATTAATTCTGAGAAATTAATTAATTTAAGTGACCAGTT
>NW_019735636.1:0-1421 GCF_002891405.2 Cryptotermes secundus
GAACTTGGAGTAAGATCCGATCCAAGCGGAAGACAGGTGGAAAGTAGGTAGCCTTCCCTCAAGACAATGCACGCCCCCATACAGCCAAAATAACAATGGAAACCCCTCGGAAACTGAAATGGAACCTTCTGACACATCCACCATACAGTCCTGATTTGGCCCCAAGTGATTTCTACCTGTTCAGAAGGCTCAAATCAGACTTGGAAGGCATGTGATTTGTGGACGATGAAGCCGTCATTCAGACTGTTCGGGAGCGGATACGCCGCCAACCACAAGTCTTTTTTTTGGGGGGGGGCATCAGGTTGCTTCCAGAAAGTTGGAAAAAATGTGTATGACTCCAGAGGGGAGTACGTTGAAGACTGACATGTGCAAGTAAGTGTTTGGCAATTATGTTTTTTTTTTTTAAATCAATCCCGGTCATGTTTGAACCACCTAGTATAATAAATACAATAAAATATAGTGAAACATATCTCTTCCATCAGCTTTGTCTGTTTTCACCAATGCTAGTTTGCACTCTGGGTAGTCTGTTCCTTGTGAGGAGGTTGTCATCTCAGGAATATCGTTTTTTTTTTTTCCTGATTCAGAAAATACATACAAGATGCAAGAAAATTTATTTAAGAACATAAATAAGGTGATGAAGGGTAACCAGCACCAGATATTCAGCCAATAATTCTCCTGATACATAATATTTATGACTTTTATGGTGTTGAACTCTTTGAAAACCAATACACAGAATGTTATATGCCATTTTATGCTTGTGTCAAGGGGCAAAAGTAATGAAATAACAATGAAGAAGTCAATGCTTTAACAATCCAGACCCTCCCACAGAGACCTTCATTATGCGCATGCTATTCCGTTGATTATTATATGCTCCTTGTCAGCATGCATGACAGCACATAAGGGCTGATCATATATATTTGTTCATCTGTCTGCTTGTTTGAACTTGGGAACTGGTGGACAGTTTATAATGAAATTTGGTTTGGGTATTTCATTGCATTTGAGTCTAAAAATTGGAGGATAATGTTTTATTGTTTCTGTCTTTTGCTTTCTCTTTTTTTATTTCTCTTTTTTTGGTCTTTTATCTTCTCTCTGATATTTTTATCTTTTGATTTTAACAAAGTCTTCCATTTTTTCTTTCACTCTTTCTTTCTTCTTTCACAATTGTTTATTAATGTAATATGTGGCTGTAAATTTTAATGATGTTTACACACACACTCCAATATTTACATTGTATATATAATTGCACCTATACTACTCTGTCCGAAAGGTATCCGACCTGGCGCCGGGAAAAAGAAGTTCTGTATCTGGTTGGTTACAATACCTAATCGCCTTCAAAATAGGCCCCTTGTGACTCCACACACTCAGCCCAGCGATCTTTCCATTGCTGGAAGCAATTCTGGAAGGCTTCTTTTGGAATGGCG
>NW_019735637.1:0-1416 GCF_002891405.2 Cryptotermes secundus
AGATTCAGCTCCACGGCTTCAATTCATGAGCCCGTTTCTTTCAATATTTAGACCTACACCCAGACATTTCTTCTACAGGTCTATTACACAATGCCGCTGTTAATGATAAAATGTTTCCATATAACACTTCAAATAAGGGACCTTTCTAAAGTACTTGGTTCGAAACATGTGGTGCCATACATGAAAGCGAGTCTCATAAATCCACCACTTGCACACTCGAACAATCTAGAAGAAAACCTGTATCCGCAGATGACCGTAACTGAACAAAGCGAAACCTGACATCTACGTAGGGCCCGTGTGGGCAGACTACCTGTATATGCCATATAGTCTATCTTTAATTTTTTTTATAAATATTTTGTTCAATGCTTCCATTATCCTCATTTTATGTATTATATAGTATAATCCAATGGGGGAGAAGAGGAATGCATGTAAGATATCGGTGGGGAAGCCAGAAGGAAAGAGACCACTGGGAAGACCAAGGCGTAGATGGGTTGACAATATTAAAATGGATATTAGAGAGACAGGATGGGATGGTACGGATTGGATTGATCTGGCTCGGGATAAGGACCAGTGGAGGGCTCTTGTGAACACGGTTTTGAACCTTCGGGTTTCATAAAATGCTGGAAAATTCTTCAGTAGCCGCAGATTTGGCTTCTCCTCAAGAAGGGCTCAGCTCCATAAGCAAGTTATAGGGTAACCCAAATTATAGGTGTAATGTAACACAATGAAATTGGTTTTTAATTCAATATCCGAGCGAATAAAATCATCGCGTTTGCACAATTTCTAATAGTTACTTTTTTTTTTTGTACAAGAATATGAAACTTCCTGCATGTGAATAATATTCATTAAATGAGAGGTTTATTAGTGTGGCAATGAGGTTGTTCGGAATGAAGTCATAAAAGCGAAACAAATCTGTAGGATTCTAACAGGTCCTGCCATGCTGAGTCACATGAATACGAACACGTGGCACATACAAGTAGACCGATGTCTCTGTGCGAAGTGAAACAGGGCAACTGCTTTATATTTTTAAATTTTCTTCTTATGAAAAGAATTAACGTCGTCAATGATCATTATATCTTACAATTATTTAAACACTGTATCTGAGTTGAGCCCGGAGGGTTTGGGGGACTGAGAAAACCGAGTTTGGAAAAACAAAAGGAAATATATCGAACAATATTACCGAAAAGAGTGATCCCATAATGATATTCTTAAATGGCTTCAACTCTGTAAGCAAATTCTCTGGGCTGCACATGTTCACATATCTGAACATCAGTCCGCTTATTCTAGAAACCAAAATGGCTACAAGGTAAACCGAATTTACAATAACTTCCAAATTTGATTTTCGATGTACCACAAATTAAGTTTCATTGTGTAATGAAACTAAAAGCAACATCGTAATGCCACTTCGTAGGAAAT
>NW_019735638.1:0-216 GCF_002891405.2 Cryptotermes secundus
GTGGTGAAAAGCCATTTTGTTGTGATGTATGTAATAAGTCGTTCAGAAAGCAGAGTACTCTGACGTCACATCAGCGCATACATAGTGGTGAAAAGCCACTTTGCTGTGATGTATGTAACAAGTCATTCAGTGGTCTGAGTAGTCTAAAGACACACCAACGCATACATAGTGGGGAGAAGCCATTTTGCTGTGATGTATGTAATAAGTCATTTAGAG
>NW_019735638.1:246-1013 GCF_002891405.2 Cryptotermes secundus
CTCATACATAGTGGTGAAAAGCCATTTTTCTGTGATGTATGTAATAAGTCATTCAGTCGGCAGAGTACTCTGAAGACACATCAGCGCATACATAGTGGTGAAAAGCCATTTTTCTGTGATGTATGTAATAATTCATTCAGTGATCAGAGTAGTCTGAAGATACATCAGCGCTTACATGTTGATGTGCCCAGTAGATCATAGAGCAGTAGAGATGGGTTTAGCCTAAAGAAACAGTATGTGAGTTCTAGCATGCCACAGTTTTCATTTTGTAAGTAAGACAGGTTTGCTGTGTGTGGCATGGTTTGATTTTGTAGAATGCTACAATATATTGCAGTTTATTGCTGTTGCTAACCTTTCTAACTGACGTATAATGAACTGAGTCCCATGGTACAAAACGTCCATGCAAATGAGTTCCATTTGATTCTGGCTGATGAATATGCACAAGGATCTCTTGTGTTGAGTGTAAACACACATTACATGACATGACATGACATGACGTTCTCCTGCAGTTATGTTAATTCAGCATTGGAAGTTCATGATTAGTAGAGTGTAATCACTGAAATGGATCAACAGCTTATACATGTAATTCAGCAGTATCATATGCTTTTTGCTGTGTTATCTGTGCTCTTCTGCCATTACATGTGAGTAAATTTGTGGACCAGTTTCAGATCGATATATCGCTTGAAGATAATTGTTATGGATTGGTCAGATGAATACAAATAATGCTGTATTGGACATTGCAGACAAGATATATTTCTGCGGTATAC
>NW_019735639.1:0-2066 GCF_002891405.2 Cryptotermes secundus
CATTCCCAATTCAAGAACCAATTACAAGATGAGTTCTCCTTTATTATAACCCTTTGATATCTGTTGTTCAAATAAGAGGCAATCAGTTTTAGAAATATTCCTTGCACACCATAAAACTTTAACTTTGCCAATGACATCTCATGATCCACACTATCAAACGCTTTGGTCAGATCACAAAAGATTCCACCAACCAATTTTTTACTATCCAACGCTTGCAAGATGTTACAAATCAAGTTAAAGGTAGCAGATTCTGTAGAACAATACTTCCTAAATCCATACTGATCAGAATCCAATAAGTGTGCAATCTATTGTAGATAACTTTTTCAAATATTTCTGAAAAGGAAGTAAGTAAAGAAATTGGCCTGTAATTTGAAATTTCTGCCCTTTCACCCTTTTTGTAGATCGGGTGCACTTGTGAATATTTCAGTCATAATGGAAATATGCCTGTAGAAAGAGACCTATTACATATATAAATAAGTGGAGATAGTATATAAGGCATGCTAGACTTTAGTGCTTTAGAAGATATTTGATCATAACCAGAGGAGTTTTTGTTTCTAAGTGATTTGATAATATCTTTCATCTCTTTACCAGTTACAGGTACATGTTTAAATTCACTCATGGGTCCTATATTTACTGTGGTTAAATAATGAGAAAACTTATCTTTACTGACATTCGATCCTGAGTTTATTTGAGGACCATTGGATCAGTTATCCATAATTGTACTAAAATATACATTAAGAGCATATGAATGCAATATGCAATATGAAAACCATTGTTAATCTTTTTACCATCCTTGATTAATGGCGGAGTGTCATGATTATTGTTATATTTATCAGTCTCATTATTTACTATATTCCATATTGTTTTAGACTTATTATCGGAATTAACAGTCAATTTATTATAATACGAGGAGCATTCCGTATATAATGCCTCCCATTTTTTTTTAAAGAAAACTACAACATATACAGAAAGCATAGTAACGCAGTTAAATAGAGCAAGATTTCAGCTACTTACACTTATTTTTTTCACATAATCACTACCATTCATTATGCCCTTTTGCCAGCGATGAACAAGAGCCTGTATGCCGCACCCGTAAAAGTCTGCGCCGGCAGAGGCTAGCCACTTTCTTACAGCTGCAATGACAGCATCATTGTCTGGAAAGTGTTGCCCACGTAGTCCATCTTTCATAGGCCCAAAGAGATGAAAGTCTGAAGGTGCTAAACCGGGGCTATAAGGTGGATGTGGTAGGACAGTCCAGCCAAACTTTGCAATGTGCGCGGTGGTCACCAAACTGGTATGGGGTCTAGCCTTATCGTGTTGCAAGCGAAAGGTTGTCTGCTTCTCTGGCCTGACTCGGGAAATGCGGGCTTTCAGCTTAGTCAGCGTCATCTTGTAGCATTCAGAATTGACAGTCTCACCAGGCTCCAGGAAATCCAAGAAAATCACACCCTGCCTATCCCAAAAGACCATGCACATCACTGCCTCTGCCGATGGCTGTGTCTTGAACTTCTTTTTTCTTGGGGAATCCGGATGTCGCCACTCATGGACTGTCTTTTAGATTCCGGCTCATAGCGGTCTCATCTCCGATGACAATGCTGTCCAGAAACTTGTCACCTTCAGCCTCAAACTGGTGCGTCAGGTCCTGACAGACTTCAATTCAATGAAGAAAGTTGTCTTCTGGGTTTAGGCACCGTGTATTCTTCGTTTTGGCCGACGTTTCGGAGGAACGTAGCGCCTCCATCTTCAGAGCAGTTGAATAGCTGCGGAGAGCAGTAGCTGTGGTGATAGGATGTGGAAGGTGCTGCTTATATACGAAGTAGGCAGGGGGGGTGGTTAGGGAGAACGGACCAATGGGAGCAGTGGAGAGCGATTAAGGCCATATATGGTGTGTGACTAAGGGCGAGGGGGAACGGTCAGTGAGTACAGGAAACTTGAGGTCAATAGCACTAGGAAGTGCGGTAGTCAAAACCGGTAGGTTGAGGACAGGCTATTGACGTCAATGACATGACGAAGAACTGGTGTGGCTTGTAGGATTCTCTTGAGGGAAAGGATGTTTCACGTCAATT
>NW_019735639.1:3275-3715 GCF_002891405.2 Cryptotermes secundus
TGACAACATGATTAATTACTAAAACCAGAAATAAAATCCACATCTAAAATTTATGTAAGCACATTCAAGTGACTTATGTGGCCACACCATAGCTCAAGCGGTTAGTCGCTGGCTTCCCACGGGTTCAATCCAGGTCTGGTCAAGTGGGATTTGTGGTGGACAAAGTCGCAGTGGGGTGGGTTATCTTCGAGTACTTCAGTTTCCCCTGCCAATATTCATTTCACCAAATCTTCCATCACCACAATCACCTGGGGCAGGCTACAATAAACCGATCAGTGGCCGCTGTGCAGAGTGGACCTAGTTGGACTACAACCCCAACTAAGCAAATTTAATTTTTTCAGGTGACTTAACAGCTGCTTTAGGCTGCGTTATAGCTCAAGCGGTTAGTTGCTGGCTTTGATCCCAGGTCTGGTCAAGTGGGATTTGTGGTGGACAAAGTG
>NW_019735640.1:0-1288 GCF_002891405.2 Cryptotermes secundus
AAGCTAGCAACTCATATCTAGCCACCTAGCAAACCAGCAACGCAAAGCTAGCAAGCTGGCAAAGCAAAGCAACAAGCTAGCAACGCAAAGCTAGCAAGCTTGAAACGCAAAGCTAGCAAGCTAGCAACGAAAACCTAGCAATCTAGCAACGCAAAGCTAGCAAGCTAGCAACGAAAACCTAGCAATCTAGCAACGCAAAGCTAGCAAGCTAGCAACGAAAACCTAGCAATCTAGCAACGCAAAGCTAGCAAGCTAGCAACGAAAACCTAGCAATCTAGCAACGCAAAGCTAGCAAGCTAGCAACGAAAACCTAGCAATCTAGCAACGCAAAGCTAGCAAGCTAGCAACGAAAACCTAGCAATCTAGCAACGCAAAGCTAGCAAGCTAGCAAGCTAGCAACGCAAAGCTAGCAAGCTACCAACGCAAAGCAAGCAAGCAAGCAAAGCAAAACTAGCAAGATAGCAACGTAAAGCTAACCAGCTTGCAAAGCGAATATATAAAGCTATAAACGCAAAACTAGCAAGCTTGCAACGGAAAGCTAGCAAGCTAGCAACGAAAACCTAGCAATCTAGCAACGCAAAGCTAGCAAGCTACCAACGCAAAGCAAGCCAGCAACGCAAAGCTGGCAAGCTAGCAACGCACATCTGGCAAGCTAGTAACGCAAAGCTTGCAAGCTAGCAAGCAAAAATAGCAAGCTAACAACGCAAAGCTAGCAATCTAGCAACGCAAAGCTAACAAGCTAGCAACTCATAGCTTACAAGCTAGCAACGCAAATCTAGCAAGTTAGCAACGAAAACTAGCAAGCAAGAAACGCAAACAAGCAAGCAACGCAAAGCTAGCAAGCTAGCAACGCAAAGCTAGCAAGCTAGCAAAGCAAAGCTAGCAAGCTAGCAACGCAAAGGTAGCAAGTTAGCAACGCAAAACTAACAAGCTTGCCACGCAAATCTAGCAAGCTAGCAACGCAAAGCAAGCCAGCAACGCAAAGCTGGCAAGCTAGCAACCCAAAAATAGCAACGCAAAGCTAGCAATTTAGAAACAAAAGCTAGCAAGCTAGAAACGCATATCTAGCAAGCTAGCAACCTGGCAACAAAAATCTAGCAAGCTAGCAACGCAAAGCTGGCAAGGTAACAACGCAAAGCTCCCAAGCTAGCAACGCAAATCACTCAAGCTAGGAATCCAATACTGGCAAGCTATCAAACCAAGCTGTCATGCTAGAAAAGCAAAGAAGAGCAACCTAGCAATTCAAAGCTGGCAAGCTACCAACGAAAAGATAGCAAGCTAAGAACGC
>NW_019735641.1:0-316 GCF_002891405.2 Cryptotermes secundus
TGCTAGCTTGCTAGCTTTGCGTTCCTTGCTTGCTAGATTTTCCTTGCTAGCTTGCTAGCTTTTCGTTGCTAACTTCCTAGATTTGCGTTGCTAGCTTGCTAGCATTGCGTTGCTATCTTACTAGCTTTGGCTTGCTAGCTTGCCAGATTTGCTTTGCTAGCTTGCTAGCTTTGCGTTTGTAGCTTACTTGCTTTGCGTTGCTAGCTTTCTATCTTTACGATGCGAGCTTGTTACGTTTGCGTTGCTATCTTGATATCATTACGTTGCTCTCTTGCGAGACTTGCGTTACATGCTTACGTTCTTGCTTGCTTACTTT
>NW_019735641.1:400-473 GCF_002891405.2 Cryptotermes secundus
TTTGCGTTGCTAGATTGCTAGATTAGCCTTTCTATCTTTCTATCTTTGCGTTGGGATCTTGCTAGCTTTGCGT
>NW_019735642.1:0-465 GCF_002891405.2 Cryptotermes secundus
GGTTGTCATAGGAGTAGCGACAAGACTACACACACACGTTGACAATAGAGAGCCCCACAAGTGTAATTAGGTAAAAACTCACTGACATTTTGGAGGATGTACTGCTTCCACATTCAGGGTAACAGTGTAGGCCAAGCAAGGAACCAGCATGAAGCAGGCAATAAGCAGTGATACTTTCTTGCATTTCTGTCATCATTTACACTGCAGATGGAGGAGACAGGTTCCTCTGTAATGTCAGGGGACTTCCAGTGGCATTACATCCCAGAAGACTGTGATCTAGATACTTAGAGCATCTGGAAGTTGGAATAACAAATATTTGTGTATGCAAAACTGTACTCATGAAAGTGATGTTATATGTTGAAGTTATCCCCTCCAGATCTTTCCAGCTAAGAGATCAGCTTCACNAACATCTTGTGACTATGGTTGCTGGTTGCTCATCTCTGGCCTGAAAGCTGATACTGACCA
>NW_019735643.1:0-419 GCF_002891405.2 Cryptotermes secundus
CTCCGACTCTTTCCAGCACATCCGCATTTCACGTAGGTGTCATACGAAATACACGTTTCTCTGAAGTATACCGCCCCATGACGTACCACAGTGCTCACTAACTGTAACTGAGAACAAATGGCTTACGGAGCTGATAACTGCAGCCTACTGCTGACAACTCATAAACGGACTCCAATTAATGTACCGCACTGCTAGCCATGAAACAGGATGCCGTCAAGCGGTCCAAAAGTTGATTACTTCCGTTCATTCAAACGTTATTGGCCATCAGGTATGCTGATTCATCGGCAGAATTCATGCGCCCTTCGCAACCGGAGGTACACAGGTTGCAGTAAAGCGCAGTACCGTGAACCGGCCAACAATTTTAAAAAGTTCTGTATATGTGTATACATGTATGAATACATAGGTAATAAGGTGTTTTT
>NW_019735644.1:0-1117 GCF_002891405.2 Cryptotermes secundus
AGTGTCTGTGGAACAGTGAATTGGAAAGGGTGTAGAAATGCAGTATCGCTGCATCATTTGTAGTCCTGTATTGTGTGAATGTAAACGTGCATTAAATGCAATCATCCAATCCACAACCCCATATTGTTAGAAACACATACACCTGACAGTAACGTATATGTATGTTTCCTTTGTATAGCACCTTCATGTAAGTTATAGTACCTGAATCATTAATTGCACCTCTTTTGACTTCTCCCTCATTCTTGTCTCTCTCTTTCCCGGAAATACCTTCTTCTGCCTTCCGTCTAATTATTCTCTCCACATTCATTCCATTGTCACCTAAAACATTGTTGATTATAATATAATAGAAGTAGTAGTAGCAGCAGTTTTAACCCTTTCCATTTTATTAACAAGAATTATTGGAAAGGAGCACCAATGACTTTTGCCAGAATTCACTTGGTAACAAAGAGGAACATAGAGTAAAGAGAGAATATTTGCATTTATTTATAGACCTACTGTATGAACTGATTCATTTTCCTGTATTAAAAAATTAAGTTTCCATCTGTAGGCCCAGTGCTAATATCAGCACAGTTAATTTAATGTATTTAAAAATGGGACATTTTTATGGTACACACACACACACACACACACACCTATACATACATTTCNTGCACACAGATATACAAACGTATATCAACTTGACATATTAACTGATTCCTGAAAGTTAGCAGTAAAATCTTGTAAGCTCATGTAGAAACTAGATGACTTTTGTTGTGGGGTAGTTGAAATATTTCTGTAATACGTTATACCNGACATAAAAACAGCCTATTTTTAAAACTAATTCTATCCTCTTTAAGGCTTTGAATGGTTATGGGCAATCTGTTGAATAGTTTAATAGCAGTAAACATAGTAGCTTTCTGGAAAGCAGAAAGATTCGAGTTTGGCAAATATAATTGCTTTCGATTTCTTGTATTCAAACCATGAACATCTAAACCTGAACGAAATTTAGTTTGTTTATCAATCACAAACATCATCAACGAGAATGTATTCACATGACAATGGCAGTATATTCAATTTCTTAAAAAGATCCCAAAAGAGTCTCTAGGTCCCACTCCAGATATAATCCTTATTACTTTTT
>NW_019735645.1:0-468 GCF_002891405.2 Cryptotermes secundus
GAGGCGAATCTACAAGGAAAAGAGCCGTACTCAGGGGATAGGAAAACTGAGACGTCAGAAAGAAAAGAGCTTCCCGTAGAAACAACAGTGTTGCCGTTCGTAGAGCCGAAGAAGAAACGGCTTAGGGACCGAAAACTGGTCGGGGAGCGCCGCTGCCAGAAACCGAAGAAGAGGTTGGACTTCGCCCGCAGAGGTACGACACTCCGTGCGAAAATGGAACGACAGAAGGAAAAATTCGTTGGAGAAACCGCAACAGAGCCATGGTTGAGCGAGCATAGCAGAGATTAGGGCAACTCAGGAAGAATTTAAGGAAGCATGGTTTTGACCTTGTGGAGGNCCGACAACCGGCAAAACGTATAAAGACACTGCAAACAGAGGAAGTACCGGTTATGTAGAGACGCTTGTTACCTCACCATGAATGAAGAATGAAAGATGACGAGTACATAATAGTGAGTGGAAGTACTAATG
>NW_019735646.1:0-226 GCF_002891405.2 Cryptotermes secundus
TGGGTCTTCGGATGATTCTGTGCACTGAATGACTTTTACATACATTACAACAAAATATTTTCTCTTCACTATGTATGCCTTGATGTATCATCAGTTGACTCTGCTGACTGATTGACTGTTTACATACATCACAACAAAACGGCTTCTCCCCACTATGTGTTCGCTGATGCCTCTTCAGATGATTCTGCTGACTGAAAGACTTTACATACATCAGAGCAAAATATTT
>NW_019735647.1:0-415 GCF_002891405.2 Cryptotermes secundus
GCCACGAAGTGTAGTTAAAATATAGCATCTTAGTATCTGATTGGGATGTGCAAACCGCTCCTCTCAAGAATTAATTTTATAGGGTACGGCAGGAGGTACTGAGGATGGAAGCGTGGGACCCCACCCTCACCTACCCTTATAATCACGCAGAAAGTTAATCGCTTGAGACCAAGCTAATTCACCGAGAGTTAACAAGAAAACATTTTAAACTACAGCGCCATCTGTTGATCATTACAACATCTGTTCAACAGATGGCGCTTTATGACAGTGTTTTTGTGATTGCTGTTAAGTTAAAAATAGAAACATGACACTTTCATGTGATAACCACTGTGTGATTGAAAAACTTNGGGGTTGTGTAAACCGCTCCTCTGCAGAAAGTTAATCACTTGTGGAGTAATGTTCAACAGATGGCGCT
>NW_019735648.1:0-404 GCF_002891405.2 Cryptotermes secundus
GAATAAGAAAGAGAGGGATAGAACTTTGTATATACAGTACCCTAAGACCCAGCGCACACATGCAATTTTTAGTTGGCCGATAGTTGGCCGATAGTCGGGCACCTCGCCGAGAACCACTGCGTTTAATGGGAGTGGGCACACATAACGATAGTTTTTCCAACAGTCGGCGAGCAGTTGGGCTCTACCTCAACTGCCCGCCGACCCAACTGTTGGTGATAACGCCGGGGTACATGAGCTGTTATGGCAGTGCGCATACATACAACTGGAAATCGGGCACGATTTGACCTTCAGTCAACAAGCTGTGTCTTTTCCTGCCTGTCTTCGCGCTCGCTCTAGTGCCTCTAGTTGCAACATGTGGAATCAAAGCATCGGAAAGCTTATAGAAGAAGTGGAGAAAAGGCCAG
>NW_019735649.1:0-348 GCF_002891405.2 Cryptotermes secundus
GTGCTTTGAGTGCTGCTTGGCTGTCAGATAGAATGTAGATGTTCTATTTCTATAATTCCTATCTAAATTCTCCATAATACATGCTTTAATGGCATATACTTCTGCCTGGAATACTGTTGTGTACCGCCCAAGGCTGAAACTAAGTTTCCGCCTCGTACCAAGGCAGTACACACAAGCTCTAGTGCCTCTGTGTGTCTTGGAACCATCTGTATACCAGATCAGTCCCCCTTTTCTGTCAGGCTGAAACCCGTTTTCCCATTCACTCCTTTCAGGAAATCTGACTGTGAAGGGCTTTTCATATACAAGTCTCAGTATCATTTTGTCAGACCCCATTTGTAATATGGGTTC
>NW_019735650.1:0-433 GCF_002891405.2 Cryptotermes secundus
AGGGCAGGCGGTATGATAGCATACCTTCTTACCGACCGAGCCCTCAGCACAGGCGGCAGCCATTTTTTTTGTTAAGAGAGTGTCCGCTGGCCACCACGGCAGCAGTGATGCTTCATGACGTCACGCTGACTGTGTAGCCCGCCAATAGCATTGAATTGCATTCCCCTGCTCAGGACCCTGTACGCTGACAGACTGCGAAGCAGGTCTCGTCTTCTTCCGAGAGGTCGGAAGCGGGGTAGAAGGTTCCATGATACACTGACATGACGAGGATAATATGTCAATCTATGGGGGTGAAGATGGAATCTTGGAATGGCAGACACCATGACGTCACACACAAGAGCACGCTGAGCTTCAGCACTTTCAGCACGGCTCATATCATGCATTCAAACTGACTAGTGATTTGATCACTTCGGCCACAGGTGGTGCAAGAAAT
>NW_019735651.1:0-479 GCF_002891405.2 Cryptotermes secundus
CTTTTGACTCTGTGTGCTAGTCTCGGTACTTTGGGTGCATCTGAAGTTTCCATGTATCCATTTTTGTTTTGTCCATTGTTCTTCCTTGCATTATCCTTGTGGTCAGCATTTTCATTTTCTTCATCCTCTTCAGTATCTGTTGGTTCTTCTTCATTGTCGTCAGCTTCGGGTTCGTGCTGCATTTCGCTATCTTCCTGATCTGGAGTATTTGGCTTGTCTTCTGGATCCGTCACTCTTTCCATTTCCTTTTGTTTATTTGTTGTCACAGGTTTACTTGTGAATGTCACATCTCTGGAGACATAGGTCCTTTCAGTATTTGGATTTTATATTCTGTAGCCATTTGTGTTGTATCCAATGAATATTCCTTTCTTGCTACGAGTGTCCAACATTTTCAATGGTCTGAGAATTTTAGTGTACACTCCTGAACCAAAATCTTCAATCCAGCCAGATCTGGCCTTTTACCATACCAATTTTCCGCT
>NW_019735652.1:0-759 GCF_002891405.2 Cryptotermes secundus
AGCTTTGCGTTCTAGCTTTCTTGTTTTGCGTTGCTAGCTTGCTATTTTTGAGTTTCTAGCTTGCTTAGATTTGCTTTGCTTGCTTGCTAACCATGCTTTTCTAGCTTGCCAGCTTTGCGTTGCTAGCTTGCTAGTTTTGTGTTTGCTAGCTTGCCAGTTAGCGTTGCTGGCTTGCCAGCTTAGCGTTGCCAGCTTTCTAGATTTGAGTGGCTAGCTTGCTAGCTTTGTGTTGCTACCTTGCTAGCTTACCGTTTCTAGCTTGCTAGCTTTGCGTTTCTAGCTGGCTAGATTTGCCTTGCTAGCTTGCTAGTTTTGCGTTGCTTGCTTGCTTGCTAGCTTTGCGTTGCAAGATTGCTAGCTTTGCGCTGCTAGCCTGCTAAATTCGCGTTGCTAACATGGTAGCCTTGTTCTTAAGCTTGCTAACATTGCGTTGCCTGTTTGATAGGTTTGCGTTGCTATCTTGCTAGCTTGGCGTTGCTAGCTTGCTAGGTTTGCGTTGCTAGTTAGTTAGCTTTGCATTGCTAGCTTGCTAGATTAATAGATATGCGTTGCTAGCTACTTAGCTTTGCGTTGCTATCTTGCTAGCTTTGCGTTTCTAGCTTGCTAGATTTGCGATGATAGCTTGCTAGCTTGGCGTTCTTAGCTTGGTAGATTTGCGTTGCAAGCTTGCTAGATTTTGCTTTGTTAGATTGGTAGCTTTGCGTTGCTAGATTTCTAGTTTTGCGTTCCTAGTTTGGTAGCTATGCGTTGCTAGCTTGC
>NW_019735653.1:0-494 GCF_002891405.2 Cryptotermes secundus
AAATATAAGGAAAGCATGTTTAAATTAATCCATTCTTTCATTAATTTAACTACTATATTGTGTTTTCTTTCCAGATGTATAAAATTTATTCATTCATTATTTCACTCTTATCCTCGGCACAGAGCACAGCAGAAGTTTTCCATGAGTCAGAACAGGATATAAATATTTGTAAGTTATTTATATAGATCAGAAATAACATCTGTCCCAAAATCTATCCTTGTGGAACACCTATATAGCTTTTTCCCCAGTTTGAAAATTTATTACTATAGTTTACCTTTTGTTATCTATTTTCTAAATACGACTTAAATAGAGAATATGTCACGCTCATTAACACCACAGTAATCCATTTTAGCTAATATAATACTATTCCTCACCTGGTAATGAACTTAAACGATGAAGGTTTTCACAGATCTGATGATATCTAATTGTGTGAAGCATCCTATATATTTTTTAGACGTATCAATAGAAAACACGTCTCCAACAATTTGCATATT
>NW_019735654.1:0-1122 GCF_002891405.2 Cryptotermes secundus
TTTTTGTATCCATGACGGACTGCATAATTTGGAAAGGCACTTTTTGCATGAAGTCTGCAATTGAGAGTGATTGAGACCGAAAGGTAAGTGATAGTTGTGCTAGTAATGAGAGACATATTTAGGGTGGGGACAGAAATATTGTCTTGCTTTGACGGCTCCCAGGCAGTGCTCGCTCATCCGTCTGGTAGAGGTACGTTTGGCGGAGGTTAAAGCTTTAGGAAGTGGAGAGGGTAAAATGTTATGAGATGTGAACTTCTGTGTGAGTACAGTAGGGAAGGTGATTTGGGGCTTCACTACACATAATCGGTATTTTGATATTAACGTTGGGAGGGCTGCTTGTGAAGCATTCATTGCTGCGCGGGATTTGAGCTCCAACTCAGCCATTTTCTTTCCTTCTATTCTTACTACAACTTTGGAGCATGGGGCTGATTTCTCAGTTTCACGATCACTTTACAGATGGTAGGACTCCTTGGACGAGTGATCAGCCTGTCGCTGATGTGATAGATGAGTTATGTAGTACGCAAGGAAGAGATGAAAAATATTTATGACGAAAACCGAGGGGAAAGAAAATAGGAAAAGATAAACGTAAAGAAGAGGGAGTAAAAAAGTGAGTGGAGGTACAGCTCCACATTTATTGATCCCGGCACTAGATGTGGGCGAGTGGTCAACTTCACGCCCCGGCCGCATTACCTCCGGAGAAATCCTTCCCCGTATCCATCGGATAGGAGGCTGTGTGGGTCCCAGAGCCGGTCTGGAAGCTGTGGAGAAGTGAAAAATCTTGCCCTTTTGGGGGTGCTAGAGTAATACACCCTTAATAAAGTAGATCGTAAAGAAAGAGGACGTGAAGTTGGGGATTGGTTTCATTTGGCTCATCATAGAATCTAGCAAAATAATGAATTTTTTAGTCCCATACAAAGAAGGATTTTTTTTATTTTCTTAGATATTATATCAGCTTCTCAAAAAGGATTATCCGTTTTTGGCTGAGATGTAAAGGCCCACATTAACAGTTTAGCTGACTATGAACATATGAGTATATTATGAAATATGGGCTCGACACGCATTTATTAAATACAGTACTTGGTCGCGCCATAGCTCAAGCGGTTAGTCGCTGGCTCCCCACCG
>NW_019735655.1:0-1001 GCF_002891405.2 Cryptotermes secundus
AAAGCTGCAGTTGCATTCCCTGTGGACATGAACATGGAACCTTCATAAGGTAAGTTCGCTACCCCATCCCTGAAACCCACACATCTACTGGTTGAATTTGCATATAAAATTATATGTGCAGTGAATTTACAACTATCCTCAGATCCTGACTGTTTGAAGAGCCCACTTTATGATCAGAATAAACGTAGAATAAATCCTTACAAGACCAGTCATGTTACACGACTAAATATGAATGGTATGTATAAAACTTAAGACTGGCTGTACCAAACTCTACTGAATACAGCAGTCATGACAAACAGTAGCTCAGTAGTAAAGCAGTTATGCATGATAACCTGTGTTCAAGTCCATGTGGAATGGGAATAGAATGAGGTAACGACTAATCATGAAAGGTTGGGCCCAAGTTAATATACATGAAGTCGGTGCTTAATGTACAATTTGCAGGTACAATAGGAAATGCAAAAACAAAACCCTGTACTTTTTGTTCCAGTAACCTCCAACAGCCTTCAAGAGCACAGCACTGCCGAAGCCCCAAGCTTTTAACCTGGCATTTGATAGTTTGGCTGCAGATGTAGCTGTATTTCCGAAGAAGGGGATGCAGTAGCCAATCAGCATCAACGGTCAGAGCCAAGTTAATATACATGAATCTAGTGCTAATTGTATGACTCAAAGGTGTTGCAAGAAATGTAAACAAACCGTCTAAACTTATAACCTCCAAAAAGTCTTAAAGAGCTCATTTATAGCCACCGTTTCAAACTTCTGGATGAGGATTACAGAGCAATGTTGCAGATGAACGTTCATGTGTTAGGATATGAGGATAAACTTTGTTTCCTTGATTCACCATCTGTGCAAGCCAAGTGGTCAATCCTCATACAGTCAAGTCTTTTAATTTATGCCAAAATGACTGGTCTGAGGAAGATAATTTATTCTGTATGTCTCCTGTGAGGCATCAGCTGACTGGTTGACCACAACCACCTTAATCTCAGGGGTAAAGCACCATTTCC
>NW_019735655.1:1084-1167 GCF_002891405.2 Cryptotermes secundus
TTCAGTGTAAAGTGGATGAGAACTGACCAGTTGGCTTTCAAAAATGGCTAATTGAAGAAATGAAGTTCATCCTCATACCCTAT
>NW_019735656.1:0-527 GCF_002891405.2 Cryptotermes secundus
CATTATTATATCACACCAGCAACCTTTTAGTAATATATATGATATTGTAGCGTGTTTGTGTGTCTATCACGCTACAAATAAGTTGACGCCGTCGTCTGATATATAGCGAATTTATTTCGTTCGCTCACGCTTTACACACATTACAATCATTTGCACTTGCAGTGTCACAATCACTGCTCACAATATTCCGGCGATACTGGACCCAGACGGATATTCCAAACTGACTTCTTAGACGGGCGATCCGAAGCTTTCTTCTTCGAAGACTGTTCCGCGACTGACTTCTTCGAATGCTATTCCGAGACGCACTCTTCTCGCTGAAGCTGGGCTATCTATCACCTTGCCCGCTGTTAGGCAACGAACCCTCCGTTATAACCATGGAGACTCCTGTTAGAATTACAATGGAGCCATTGTTGTCTCCTCTGTAACGGTCTATTGTCGCGTTTCCATAGAAGTTACTCCCCTGGTTTGCCGACACGTTACACTATACTATCACTAATGAACTCTACCCTCTTAACTGCTGATATGAT
>NW_019735657.1:0-817 GCF_002891405.2 Cryptotermes secundus
GCGTTGCTAGCTTGCCAGCTCTCTGTTGCTAGCTTTCTAGCTTTGAATTGCTAGCTTGCCTGTTTGCTTTGCTAGCTTGCGAACTTTGATTTGCTATCTTGCTAGATTTACGTCGCTAGCTTGCTAGCTTTGCTTTGCTACCTTGCTAGCTTCCCGCTGCTAGCTTGCTAGCTTTGCGTTGCTAGCTTGCTAGCTTTGCGTTGCTAGCTTGCTAGTTTTGCGTTTCTAGCTTGCTAGCTTTGCGTTGCTTGCTTCCTTGCTTTGCGTTTGTTGCTTGCTAGATTTGTTTTGCTAGCTTGGTAGCTTTGCTTTTCTAGCTTGCCAGCTTTCCGTTGCTAGCTTGCTAGCATTGGGTTGCTAGCTTGCTAGCTGTGTGTTGATACCTTGCTAGCTTGACGTTGATAGCTTCCTATCTGTGATTTGCAAACTTATTAGATTGCTAGATTTGTGTTGCTAGATTGCTAGCTTTGCTTTGGTAGCTTGCTAGCTTTGCTTTCTAGCATGCTAGCTTTGCGTTGCTAGCTTGCTATCTTTGCGTTGCTATCTTGCCAGCTGTGCGTTGCTAGCTTGCCAGCTTTGCGTTGCTAGCTTTGCGTTCTAGCATATTAGCTTTTCGTTTCCACTTTGATAGGTTTGTGTTGCTACATTGCAAGCTTGGCGCTCCTTGCTTGGTAGCTTTGCGTTGCTAACTTACTAGCTTTGCGTTGCTAGCTTGCTAGTTTGCGTTGCTAGCCTGCTAGATATGGGTTGCTAGCTTACTAGCTTCGAGTTTCTTTCTTGCTTTGTTTTTCTTGCTTGCTATCTAGCATGGTAGCTT
>NW_019735658.1:0-608 GCF_002891405.2 Cryptotermes secundus
AGGTATATCTATCAAGCTAGCAACGGAAATCTAGCAACCTATCAGTGCAAAACTTTCAAACTACTGACGCAAATCTAGCAAGCTAGAAACGCAAAGTTACCAAGCTAGCAACGCAAAGCTAGCAAGCTAGCAACGGCGAGCTAGCAAGCTAGCAACGGCGAGCTAGCAAGCTAGCAACGGCGAGCTAGCAAGCTAGCAACGGCGAGCTAGCAAGCTAGCAACGGCGAGCTAGCAAGCTAGCAACGCAAAGCTACCAAGCTAGAAACGCGAAGCTAGCAAGATAGCAACGCAAACCTAGCAAGTTAGCAAGGCAAATCCAGCAATTTATAAAGCTAGCAGCTCAAACTAGCAAGCTAGCAACTCATATCTAACAATCTAGCAAGCTATAAAGGGAAAGCTAGCATTCTAGCAACGCAAAGCTAGCAAGCTAGCAACGGCAAGCTAGCAAGGTAGCATCGCAAAGCTAGCAAGCTAGCCACGAACACCTAGCAAGCTAGCAACGGAAAACAAACAAGCTAGCAATGGAATGCTAGCAAGCTAGCAACGCAATTTAGCAAGCTAGAAACGCACAGTTAAAAAGCTAGCAACGCAAAGCAAGCAAGCTAGAA
>NW_019735659.1:0-698 GCF_002891405.2 Cryptotermes secundus
CAAATCCCACTTGACCAGACCTGGGATCGAACCCAGGCCGCCGCTGTGGGAAGCCAGTGACTAACTGCTTCAGCTATGGCGCGGTCAACCCTTCCATCTAAGTCCAAGTCTATGAAGCAGTTTCTTCCATTCAGGTTTCTGATGAAAATTCTATACACATTTCTCATGTCTCCCATGTATTCTACATGCCTCACTCTTGTCACCTCATTCACTTAATCATCCTAACATGTTGTGTTGAAGAATCAGGACCATGTAGTCCCCCTTGACCGCCTCTGTGGTCTAGTGGTCAGAGTTCCTGGCTACAGATCCAGAGGTCTGTGTTCGATTCCCAATGCTACCAGATTTTCTGGGAAGTAGTGGGTCTGGAATGGGGTCCACTCAGCCTCGTGAGGATAACTGAGAAGCTATTTCAAGGAAATAGCGGCTCCGGTCTAGAAAACTGAAATTGACGGCTTGTGGGGATTTGTTGCACTGACCACGCGACACCCTCTATCCACTAAAGTTGGCACTAACTTCACCGACAAGTGGCAATCGCTTGGTTGGTATAGTTTGTTTGCGGACTAAAACCATGGAGTTTTTTTTTTTTTGTAGTCCCACTTACTGGATGTCACTCCATTCTCTCTCCTGTTTTGTCCAACCATGGATTCATCTCTAACTGACTGCCCACTGTGAAAGATATATAAGCGGTGCTAAAACCT
>NW_019735660.1:0-402 GCF_002891405.2 Cryptotermes secundus
GGGCAGCAGTCAATACATCTGCCAAACATTGTCACAAACACTTAGGAAATCATTAATTATCCTGTAACAAATCCTCAACATAATGACAACTCTATGTTATTACACAGATAGAGATTGCATCGGATGTAGAATAAAATAAATGATAATATTCAGCATTTATAGATCCTGGGATCCATACGATGTAGTACCAGAGCATTGTTCAGTGGCTTGGATAGACAAGGAAAATGTGTAAGATTCTTCCTGCTATGGAATTTATCTCAAACATTCTTCAGTTTACACAATATTTAATTTCATCTATACTAGATTNGATTTGTCAGCTGAATGTTATAATTATTGGCAGCAAGTAGCAAGCAGAGGTGGCCGAATGTTATAATTTTTGGAGGCAAGCCACATGCTTCCTTT
>NW_019735661.1:0-444 GCF_002891405.2 Cryptotermes secundus
TTGCGTTGCTACCTTGCTAGCTTGGCTTTCTAGCTTGCTATCTTGATAGCTTTGAGTTGCTTGCAAGCTTGCTTTGCGTTTCTTGCCTGCTAGCTGTGCTTTGCTAGCTTGCTAGCTTATCTTTGCTAGCTTGTTAGCTTTGTGTTGCCAGCTTGCTAGGTTTGCGTTGCTACCTTGCTAGCTTGGCTTTCTAGCTTGCTATCTTTGGGTTGCTAGCTTGCTAGGTTGCTAGAAATGTGTTGCTAACTTGATAGTTTTGCGTTCCTCTCTTGCTAGGTGTGCGTTCCAAGCTTGCCAGCTTTGCGTTCTAGCTTGCCAGGTTTGCTTTGCTTGCTTGCTTGCTTTGCGTTGCTAGCATGGAAGCTTTGCGTTGCTAGCTTGTTAACTTTGCGATGCTAACTTGCTTGCATTGCGTTGCTATCTTGCTAGGTTTGCGTTGCTAGC
>NW_019735663.1:0-401 GCF_002891405.2 Cryptotermes secundus
GCCAACGAAATTGCCGACTGTTTGGAAATTCAGTTCACCCCGCATAATCTGTGCGACGATAACCAAGAACGGCGGGTGGAGGCTAGAGTACAAGCTCTGCTGGAAGCCGTGGATGAAAACCCCCTCTAAGGATCAGCCCATGTGACGTTCAGAAATTAATAAAATCCCTGAAATTAAAAAAGGCCTGTGAAATTGACGGCATCCCAAATGAATGCCTCAGGCACCTTCCAAGGCGACCATTGGTTCACCTAACTCATTTATTCAATCATTGTTTTCGAATCTCTCATTTTCCAAATACTTGGAAGGAAGCAAAAATCATAACTTTATCTAAACCGGGTAAAGTCCCGAAATTTCCTAAAATTTACGTCCGATCAGCCTCCTCACCACGACAGGAAAACTAT
>NW_019735664.1:0-659 GCF_002891405.2 Cryptotermes secundus
CATCTATCCGGTTCCTTGTTTTTTCTTTTCGGATCGAGGCTAATGGTCCTACGTACTCATCGGGATTTCCTTCCTGAAATTCCCCTGTACAGTAATTTTCCAATTTTACTATCGGCATTTCTATTACCACTTCCTCCTCTTTTGTGTTCAACACACTGGTCACGACATGTTTACCACTTATCCTAGTTAAAGAACTAGCTAAATAAATTCCGTCAGCTATTTCTGACTTATCTATTATTCCTTCCTGGCCGTCTGTACCGCACTCTACCGGTAACTTTACTATCACTTCTGATCTCGCAGGTAGGGTTAACTTTCTCTTTTCCATAGTTTCCTGAACTATTTCCTTAATTCTTTCCGGGCCGTTTGTACGCTTTCTACCGGTAACTTCACTATTACTTCTGATCTCCCGGTAAGGGTTAACTTTTCCTTCGTTATAGTTCCCTGAACTATTTCGTTACCCATGATTCTCTTAGTCCATTCTGCATCCCCTGCTTTGAATGTGACTGTGTTACCATCGTAACATACTTTGGCCCTAGTATGTTGCAGAAAGTCTCTACCCACGATTCCATCATAGACGAGTTCCACCTGTTTATTAACCAAATGGAAGTGGAACAGAATATTAACTTCCCCTTCGTGAATACATATACTCACTACACCAT
>NW_019735665.1:0-421 GCF_002891405.2 Cryptotermes secundus
CATGACCATTTCCTTACCTGTCTTCTGTTTAACCTGCCATTTTTTGCATTTTGACCCACTTCAACAATGAAGATGGAGCCCCCATGTTCCTCTGAAATAATTGTAACTACACAGCAGACTAGATGTTGTTATAACCCAGAGAACGAATGTTATTGATACCTTATACACACCACTTGGAACTACAGGCAATTATATCGCTACTGCTGATCTACACACTGTGTAGTTCACTGTTACACACACATTAGTGTCCTCAGTCTGTTACACTCCCCACTAGTCATTTCCTGGTAACAGATTTTAACACAGGAACTATGACATTCTCACCGTAACTGCAGCACACATGAAATCTTCTTTCCACAACCTGATTCTTTTCTTGCCCTCTCTTCTCAGTCATTCAACTGGCCATTCCAGAGACACTGGCAAT
>NW_019735666.1:0-1000 GCF_002891405.2 Cryptotermes secundus
CTAAAAATCTTAAAATTGGTATTGTAGGTCATATTTGCATGCTAATCAATTGATATAATTTGCAAACAAATTAAATGAAAATTGTAGATTTTCAGTTTTCACGGATGCATTACATTAACCACATGACCACATTTATCTTTCTCTGCCACCAAGTCGAATGGGCGAGGTGAGTGGTTAAAGCCATTTGTGTGTACGAACGACTACAGTATTGAAACTCAATATCTGTGAACCAAATGTATAAGGAACGTGTTATGTTCTGGTATTTCATTTATATTCTTTTAAAAATTTTGTGACATGTCTGATAAAAGCCAAAATTATGAAGCCAGCACGAACAACCGTTGCTAGGGAATGGCTCTGAAAACACACCTATGCTGGGCAACAGTTTCATAACATGTAACTGGGAAGTGGTGTTCTCTACGCGGTCCATGCCGATAGCTACGTCATGCAACAGTAGAACTGTTGGGAGATTCCCTTGTTGAGGCAGGGCGGAATGTCTCCACCATAGCCCTCTGAATTGTAGGAAGCGACGAAAAGAAAACCAAGTGCCTGGGGTTATAAGTGGGCCAGCCGGTTCCTGGGGGATATAATTACCGCTACCTGGCCCTCCATGTTGGGGGAATCTCGAATCTGAGAGAGTGAAAAGGGACTCGGACCTGAGAATGACTGAGCTGGCGAGGACCAGCAGCAATTATAAACAATAGGCCCATCCTCTCGTTAGAGAGGATGTTACATAAGGACTATGACTGCAAGTGTTCAGTTAAAAAAATACTGGTCGTGAGTCTCAAGGGGCTTGTTGCCAGGAAGAACTGACTTTTCATAAACCACCAGTCGTAAAGTAACTCTGACCCTGATACCAACTGTGTTGGGAGATATATTTTCTATGTGGTCCATGCCGAGGCTATATAAGAAGTTGAGTGTGTATAGTTAACCCGATTCAAGTGACTAGCAAATACTACTGCTGTACCGAGCCTACGCTAACAGAGGCCTTGTGTGTATTATA
>NW_019735667.1:0-499 GCF_002891405.2 Cryptotermes secundus
GAGTATTTTGTACTTCAATTTTATGGCTTTCCGTCACTCACAAGTATAACGACAGTTAAAGACAGAACCCCGTGTGGAGGCGAGGTCGAATACTTCCACCGTGACCCTGCGAGTCGTAGGAGGCGACGAAAAGAGAAGTCTCAAATCTGAGACAGTAAAATATGGTCGCCATTCCCAAAGGACTCGAACCCGAGAAAGACTGCGCTGACAAAGGCTGACGGAGTAATAAGAATTTGGTTACGGTTTGATGGGAAATTTCTTGAACAATTCAGCTACTGTTATATTCTCAAAAAAGGATTTTGCTCCATTTAGTTGACAAAGCGCTTTTAAGCACGTAATCAGAAGCATAAATATGAAAACATAGGAAGTCGTTTCGCTCGCCGGCAGCCCACTCTGGTGAGAGCGTGTTGAACTACAGTCCCCTGCGAACTTGGAGCGAATTACTGTATGTAAAGTAGGAACATGGCCTTTCCATTTATCTCTGTGTCACACCGGCCCT
>NW_019735668.1:0-701 GCF_002891405.2 Cryptotermes secundus
TACTGCAAACACATTATCGTGGACTGCAAGATTTATTTCTTCTAACGGTTAGGTTAGGTTAGATTAGGGAACACATTACCGTGGGCTGCACGATTTATTTTTTCTAAGGGTTGGGTTAGGTTAGATGAAGGAACACATTATCGTAGGCTGCAAGATTTATTTCTTCTAAGGGTTAGGTTAGGTTAGATTAGGGAACACATTACCGTGGACTGCAAGATTTATTTCTTCTAAGGGTTAGGTTAGATTAGGGAACATTACCGTGTGGTGCAAGATTTATTACTTCTAAGGGTTGGGTTAGGTTAGGGAACATTACCGTGGGCTGCAAGATTTATTTCTTCTAAGGGTTAGGTTAAATTAGGGAACATTACCGTGGGCTACAAGATTTATTTCTTCTAAGGGTTAGGTTAGATTAGGGAACATTACCATTAGCTGCAGGGATTATTTCTTCTAAGGGTTAGGTTATATTAGGGANATTAGCTGCAGGGATTATTTCTTCTAAGGGTTAGGTTATATTAGGGAACACATCGCCGTGAGCTGCAAGATTTATTTCAACTAAGCGTTAGGTTAGGTTAGGTAAAAGGCGCTCGGCGCGTAAGGCTGACAACCTTACCGCCATCTATGAGTCGATTGTCTATAAAATGTGTAAACCTCCACAGCTCACAACCCTATGGGCCTCCATGGCCTGTTACAGGGATAGGTTT
>NW_019735669.1:0-1032 GCF_002891405.2 Cryptotermes secundus
TAAGAAGAAATCTTTCAAATACTGTCTGTAATTCCTTATATTAACTAAATTCGGCAATGTACTTTTGGAATCATTTCATAAAATGGGTTGAGATCGTTCAAAATTTGATTAAATTTTCTAAAATTTATTGTGAATGAATGAAAAATGTAATAAAATTCATTATAAAATATTGTAATTATCAGAAACCTAAAGAAATTTCATATATTAGAGTGATATCTTTTAAAATTGATTGAAATTCGTTATTTTGACTTGAAAATGTCAGAGAATTTTATGTTAAAATTATATAGATTTCCTTGAATTCCTTAAAATTTCAGTTAAAATTCCTTAAATTACCTTCGAATCGTCCAAAATTCCTTTAAATTTTCTTAAATATTATGTAAATCAAAGAATGTGTTAGAATTCCTGAATTTTGAGTTAAATATTTGGTATTATTTATATTTATTAAAATCGAGAAATAATTTTTGTTTCAAGTTACATGAATTAGGTTCAAGAAGGTCAAAATAGTTTAGAATTCCTTAAATTATCATGAATTCCCCCAAAATTTGATTAAAATTAAGTAATACTTAAATATCATCAAAGAATTGCATAGATTTTCAAAAATTGAATTGGAAACTGAAAATGTTTTGAAATTCTTTGTATTGTCTTGAAATGAGGGATAATCCTTGGTCAAAATTTCATAAATTACGTTCAATCCTTTCAAAATCTGGTTTATACTCGTTAAAATTAACATAAAATCAATTAAAATTTACTTAAATTTCACTTATATAAAGACGAAATCGCCAATAATTTTGACAGTGTTCCATTTAATAAGAAGAAATCCTTCACTTATTGTGTGTAAATTCTTATAGTAACTTGAAATTGTCAAAGAAAAAAAAATACATAAAATATTTTGATTCCTTGAAAATTTTGTTTAAATTATCTTAAGTATCTTAGAATGACTGAAAATATGATTAAAATACATTAAATGATAGAGCAATTGTCATAAAATTAAAGGTATTCCTTTTTTAGGGTGAAATATTTTATAAATTGTTC
>NW_019735670.1:0-48682 GCF_002891405.2 Cryptotermes secundus
CCAGCGGTTATGCTCCATTGACTATGTGTTCATGCTTCACCGTCTGATATTGATAAAGATATTTGTATGAGTCTAATACGCTGACTTTATAATGATCTGCCCGGAAACGAAAGTCGTGCACTAACTGTCAACATGGTTGTCGAATCTGGACAGAGGTCTCTCTTCAGCGTTTAAAGTTATACGGTTCGGATCCGCGGGCTACGATAGTAATGTGAATAAAAAGGGTAACAACGGACTCGACCAAACCAACAAGATTGAAATGTTGCACGTCTCTGTATATCCCGTGACACGTATAATCTGCTAACACTCCACGATTCACGGATTTGGAGTTTCATTTCGTGGCAAAATTGATGTTTCCTTGCATCCACATGCAGCTATAACAGGAAACCGCTGGTGGGGCACGTTTAAGCATAAGAGAAACATAAAGGGCTTCGCCTCATGCCAAATGAGTGCACCGAGAATATTTTCCTTACCAATAACTGCAACATTTCTGTAAGATTTTTCGATTTATTAATCGGTACGCGGTAGCGTGGTTGATTGAGGCACTATGCTACAAGCCGGAAGGTCGCAGGTTCAAGTCCCTATGAGGTCAGTGGATTTTTTTTCAATTTAGCTAATCCTTCCGGCCGCACTATGGCCCTGGGGTCAACTCAGCCTCTAACAGAAATGAGTATCAGGAATATTCTTGGGGGTAAAGGGCGGCCGGCGCGTAGGGCTGACAACCTTGCCGCCATCTATGAGCCGATTGTCTAGAAAATGTGGGAGCCTCAACATCTCACAAACCTATGGGTCTCCACGGCCTGTTACAGGGATACATTTACTTACTTACTTTACAATGAAGACATTCCAAATAAAACTCTGATCAATGTATCACGGGAACAGGGAACATAACTAATATGAAATGCTTATTTTTACTAAAATGTATGCATATACGATGACTTGCATGTGAAACGAGACAGACAGAAATATATTCAGGTCCTTAATGCAAATGTCGGAACATGACGTAAACATAAGCCACAAGTGCTCCATTTCCCATGGTCACCTCGCCATATCATTATATATAAATAAGAGACGCAGATGGGGTACGAATCAATAAGCGTTCAATTATAATGGATCTAGGGCCGGAATGGCATTGCCTGGGCCATTTCTGTATGTACACGATATTTTTTCAAAACAAAAAGAAATATATAATGGACCGGAAGTTGATAATTTTGATACCAGCATTATGTTCTATGGAAATGGAATTCGGAAGCTGCCCATTTAAGAAGTGTGTATAGAAATGTCCCGAAGGGAAGTGAGGGAACTGTCATCATCACCAGACACTATATAACCATGATAGGACATGCCGCAGGCCTGTCTAAGGTAACAGAAGCTTCTCATCTAAACCACAACGCGGAGAATAGACAAAACTAAATTAGTCACTGGGTCTGCAATCTCATATCATCTTCTTGTGCTCGTAGACGACGAAACGAGTTTGTATATGTAAAGAAATGTTTGGCATCTGCAATATCATAAATACACTGCGACACAGAGAAAAAACATTTCGAGCAATCTTCTCGCTCGCCTAAGAAGCGAGACTGCTCCACGGGAGGTATATGTTCAGGGGAAGAATGGATTATACACAACAATGTGTACTGTAATATTTCGGCAGAGACTCAAAATAATAATATACTACGTCACGTAAAATTATCCCTGTGTTTAATTAATTAAGCACCACTTCAAGAGGACATGTGGAGGTGTAGCTCCATCATTCTTGACCTCAGCATCAGATGGAAGTGAGTGGTCAGCTTTACGCTCCGGTCTCTTCACCCCCATGGAAAGAACCCCGGTACTCGTTGGAAAGTTGGCTGGGTGGACCCCAAAGACGATGTGGGAGCTATGTAGTAGAGAAACAACCCTTACCCCTGCACAGAATCGAACTCCGGCCGTCCAACCTACAGCCAGTCGCTATACCGACTGAACTATCCCGGCTCCCCACGAAACTATACATAACATGTTAAATAGAAACCAGAGTATGTCACTATTCAATTTACATAAAAAAGTCACAAGAAGGTACTGACTCTCCACTAGTTCGCTTTAATTGGATCTAGCTCGCTATGGTCCAAAATAATAGTTCAATGAATTACATGGGCTCGGTAATAGGCAGGCAGAGCAAATGTGACTAATGATAGACACTTTGTTTTGATAAACCTGGGTAGAAACGTCTGTTTTACTGACTACATTTTGTTTCTAAAGAGTTCATGGCCCCTTCTTCCTCAGTCCTCGGCATACAGCAATGCATCACAGTCTTCGCGTCCATAGGAATCTCTGTGGACCTCTCGGCGTCACTGTACGTTAAAACAGGGCCGGGGTTGGAAATAACTTCGCGTTCACTGTTTTTATAGGAATGTGGCAGGGGTTGCAAAGCCATGGGTAGGATGCTGTGTCGTGATCAAAAAGAAACATAAATATCCTGTCTATGATAGAAATTCTGGGCGGAAAGGATAAAGACAATGACTTAAATCTGTAATATTTATCCGAGTTAATATGAGTTCTGGCAAATAATTACCTGAACTGATTCTGCAGAAAACAAACACATCGCAAATTCCGTGGAAATCGCTTTTCAAAAACTCATTCAGTGCTACTAACACACTGCTCTGCATGGCTGCAAGAGGTCCAAAAATGAATGTTTCTCTATGATAGTACTACCTTCTAGAACCGGAAATAGGCACAAGGTCTAAACAAGTCGGGCACCTAGTGATGGTTGGTTCAACATCGGCGTTATTTTTCGACGCAAAATAGCTTACCAAAGCTGCCATGAGCCAAGATGTATTATCAGGACTCAAAATCCACTTGAATGACCAAGGTTTTCAGTATTTTTAGATATATGTGCAGCAGACTGAAGATACAATTGCGTGTTGATTATTTCAAATAGGAAAGAATTATTGACAATTTCCTTGATATCTGAAGCACACCAGCCACAGTTTCGCCGCTGGTTTTGGCATTCGTGCTATGCTCTCTCTCGGAGACCACAATCTCCTCTGCTGGAGACTCTGACGTTCCATTTCCGGCCCAAATGGTAACATTATCTTTTTTTTTCAATTACCCATTCATGTTGCCTCACATCGATATATTTCAAATAGCATGCGCGAATCGGAGTAGAGAGAAAGTAGAAAGAGAAGTAAGCTATACGAAATGATGTTTAGAACAGACAAACATAAAGCAAGAAGATTACAAATTGATTTGATGTGGGATCTGAATATCAAACGGGGCTTGAGTGGAAAGAAATGTGTTTACACAGCATACACTCCTGATTTATAGATACCCCACAAGAGCTACATGAAGTGGGTCCAGATGCAAAACGCAACTGTCTGAAGCTTAACTTTGCGGCAGGAATTTCAGAGTCCTCGTCTTATGAATCTAAACGATACGAAAACCGCGACGGCCGAAACAGGCTGGGACCTACGACGACATGAGTCCACATCCCAGAGGATCAGTACGATCTATGATGACAAGCTCGAGTAATGAGAAGAGACTTCAAAGCATGAAGACAACAGCGGTAACATAAATGTGTCACCATTACGAAAAGTGATGATTTGGTTCGCCATTAAGCATACAATTTAGCCTAGTTTCTTTGAAAACGGACAAGCAAGATGAAAATAGGACTAGAATAAAATGTTTCGGTTCGAGAACCTCAGGAAATACCACTTGGGAGGTACACGTAGATGGGAGAAAATTAAAACAGATAAATATGGCATAAAACTGGACTGGAATTAACGGAGCCGTGGTGAACTTGTGGCAACGCGCCAATGAAAGTTCTTGACTAGCTGAGGGGAAACAGATTTTAAGGAAGACTCCCAGCTTTCTATCTCCCACATACCCACTGCCTATGTAGACCTTTTAAAACAGAATGGTAATTACATGTACCAAATTCTTTGACATTAATAATTTCTATGTTTTTCCCACACGGTGTATTTATGTGTTTCGTATGATTATCAGAATAAACGGCGATTATTTCCCTAAAGAACCGGTCACGGTAGCCCAGTGGTCCAGGGCATGTACTGTCTTCGCTCGCTCGGAAGTCGGGATCATGGGTTCGAATCCCATACAAGGTATGGATGTTTAGCGCATGTATGTGTTTATTCTGTTAGTGTTGTCCCGTGTTTAGGTAGAGGTTTTGCGACGGGCTGATCACCCGTCCAAGGAGTCCTGCCGTCTGTAAAATGATCATGAAACTGAGAAACCAGCCCCATGCTCCGAAGTGGGAGCGAGAGGAGAGACAGAGTGCCCTGAAGAGCATTGATACACTGCTTTCGTAACGAGACGGCGTGTTTTTTTAGTTGGGAGCGATAACTATGAAAATGACTATCTCCTGGAATTATTTCGTACAGCTTGGTAAACAAGTACGTATGAAGATACAAACTATTGGGGATAATGTGCTATTTCCATCTTCAGTGTAGAAGTCTGTTCCGAGGATACATGAAACACGTTCCTCTGAAACTCTGCCACCTACTTACCAAACTTCACGGCATTAAATCCCACAACACATAACCTGAGGTTTTAAATAATATTTAAATGAATTTCGGGCTTCAAAGGTTAGAGTGACTCTCTAGTTCTCTAATTTTATACGAAGGCTTCACCTCCTATGAATACATTTTTACTGGTACTAAATGTTCAACATACTACGAGCAGATACAGAGCCTGATAGGATGTAAGATTAGGAACCGCAGGTTAACTGATATAATTTCAGCAAGAAATTCGTTCTGGGTAGTAAAAAATTCACTTACCACAGCTTTGACAAATTTAACACAAAAATATATTGCTAAATACAATTTTTTTTTAATTCGCTTAGTGGGGGGTGGAGTCCAGCTGGGTCCACTCGGCACGGAGGCCACTGATTGGCCTATTGTACCTGCCCCGGGTGATTATGATGATGGAGAATTTGGTGGAATGAAGATTGGCAGGGGAAACCGAAGTAATCTGAGAAAAATCCGCCCCAGCACCACTTTGTCCACCAGAAATCCCACTTGACCAGACCCGAGAACGAAACCGGGCCGCCGCGGTGGGAAGCAAGCGACTAACCGCTTGAGCTATGATGCGGCCTTAATAATTACAAAATAAATACAAATCTATAGACACGCAGTTTTCATACTTCAATCACTTCTACAGTCACATGAATACCCATATAAATTATTCCTAAAACGTGCCACAAATGAATTTGGATTACGTTGATGTGCAGTGTAGCATACGCGTAAAGTCCAACATTTTCCTGTCGCACATCGGCCTGAATGCTGTGATATTTTCTGCTTCAAAGCTTAATTTCTCTGGCTTAACAATAGTTTGTCCTCTGTTCTGGATTCCTCTTTCTCCATGATTCGTATACTGCTTTATAATGCGCACGAAAGACTAAACAGTTTCTCTTATTGCCTCTTTGCTCCATCGGACGCCTCCCGTGTAACTTGTGATTCAGAGCCCGTCGACGCTGTTTTCCCCAGTCTGGTTATGGTTCTGTGCCTATTACTCATTCTGGGCTCTCCGACTTGAAGCTTTTCATGTTCTGACTTCGTTCTCATCCATGTCCCACGAGTGGTAAGGATAGCTGCACTTGTAGATTTTGTCTTACTACTGCTGCTACTGCTACTATTACTACTGATACTACCGCTCTACTACTACTACCACAGCAGAATCTAAAGTGGAATTATACCCCAGATTCCTGTATACTTTCTGAGACGCTACTCCGAGAATTTTTTTATGTCCAGTGACTATATAAAGGCACAGTCAGATAAGTTATACACGAGTATCTAAACCCGTACACGTAAACGCCGTGCCTCTGCGGCAACTTCTCTAGCAGGACCGCTGCGCGGGCCACATAAAGCAAGATGGCAAGCCACTGCCTTGGGAATTGGCAACCATAAGTTTCCTCCGATGCTCTACTCAGATATGTAAATTCACAAAAGCAGAAGCCTGGAGAAGCAGGTGGAAAGCGTTGCATCGCAAAGTAATGGCTTGGTTCTATCCACTCACTCGCGTGAGTCTCAAAGAAAATTAGTAACACACCAATGTATAACAGCATAGAATTTGCATGTTGTACTGGACAGTTCACCGATATCAGCGATGATATATATGAATTCAAAGCACTACAAAGATGGCGCAGTTTAGGTCCAGAGAGATTACACGATGCACCACCTGCACATTGTAATAACATATCACCACATAAGCGTCACGACAAATTATAAAGCTTCATCAGTAACTGTAAGCAAACAAACACATTTCGCGCAGTGCCGATGTAAAACCACGCTTTTCTGAGCCACTGGGGATTACGCCGAATAACGTTTACTGCTGCTCAGCTTCCCGCTATATCGCACAGCAGTCAGGCCAGTCTTGCTTCAGGCCATATTCAGGTCCGGCAACATCCGTCAATGCTGACGTCTGTAGTTAAATGGGACACACTTAAATGGAAGGAAGAAGAAACAGGCGATTCTTCTGAAGAAGAGGCCCGAGAAAGGAGAGGGGCAGTGGTCTCCAGTATTTCTGTGTCGGGAATTGCAACAAGTACGAGCCTCCTACTGACGTCATACAGCAGTTTGATATCGCAGAAAAGTGCTAACTGCATATCGGCCTGAGGTTCTCACGGAGTCGAGTATCAGGGTGTTCTGGAATGTGACACCATGTAGTCTGGTAATGGGAATCGGACTTTCGTTTATCTCAACAATCTCACACTGCTAGGTTCTCCCTAATCTTTCCTGATTCACGTAGCAAACATTCAAACGTGGTCTCTTTTGCAAAAGAGATCATGGCTAACTCAGTGCCTTATCATTAGCTCAAATCCCTAAAACCCGATGGTATCAAATTACAGCTTATTCCTATGTTCTTTGGCGACCACATTGAGTAGGTTCTTACAGTGACGTGTATCCAACATTGACTCTCGCTTGCTCACCACATGCAGCACATATCGACTGATATGCGAGGCTTCGACGGTAAATAACAGCAAAGATGCATAATGCCATATTTTCGTTTTGAGAACAAGGAACTGATGATCACTGAGACTAATCCATCGTTCGTTTCTTGAAGCGCAGTAACTTCCATTTCCAATAAAGGAAATAATGAAGTGTAAAAGAAGATGGAAACTATTCAGTTCTTTTAGTACAGTATGTTTTAAAGAAATCCTGACCCAAGAAGTGTAACACCCGAATATAATGAAGAACAGATGGAACCGGAACCTCAATATTCCGAAGTTGAGGATAATGAAGACGCCATAACTGACGATGCTGATGTTGTGGAAAGAAATGTAACAAGTTTAATAACACACTTCACACATGAGAACAGTGATGGCAAGGCTATAGTAACCGAAAGTGACCGGGATTATGAACGCATCATTAAGAGATCAGAGATATTTATAATACTGTATCCTACTACAAGGAAATGTTTCGGGCGAAAAGGTTCAAACAAACAATCAACTCTTGATGCCGTCTTGAAGAAGAAAGCTGAAAATTGCCCTAAAAACTGAGCACAGTGCATAAACAACTCTGTATAAATTATATAAATTTTTAAGGAATTGTACATAATTTAAATTTAATCACAGTTAGTCATTTTTATTTATTGTATAATTATAATAACTGTCGGCCTTAGGAAGCACTGCCATAATTAGTGTACTTGGATGACACCGCATAACGTATTCCCAGGGATAAACTAGGTATGACTGGATTTTCAATCCGTTAACAGCAATATAGGCCTACATTCATTGCATTATTAAAATAAGTAGCGAACGTAATACCTTCAGTTGTTTTTTAAAAATGAGGTCAAGAACGGACGATTGGGCTACCATGAAAATACTGACAACCATATGGGTCCACTCACACAGACAAACCAGCCTTCTTACTAAGAATTTGAAGAGAAAGTACGCAAACTGCGTCTGTTACAAGCTGTATCACAGCATTTTTCGGAGGAAGTCCACTCACTGCTTCTGCTACAAGATGTATCACAATATTCTTCTGAGGACGGGGAAGGTTCTGCAAGGTGAAGCCTCCTCTTGAGTCCTACGTGAAAACTGTGCAACCCTTCGGCAGTAAAACTAAGCATGTAGCTCTTTCGTATATCGCGAGTCTAATTACACTGCGGAATGAAAACAGTTCCTTCCACCAAGCATAATTCTTGGCGATTCCGCAACGAGCAGTCGCATCAGTGCCGTGTATGCCTGTAGCAACTCGAGGACCACTGAGAGGGTTATCATCAGGGCCCGGATTTTGATGACATGTCATCTTTTTTTCCTTGTATCCTATGCGATGCTCTTAAATATATAAATCTCGGATATGAGCTGCTGGTTACAGAAATGTAAATTTTATAGTTTTTTTGTCATTTTTTGACATTTTTAGGTTTAAGGTAATTTTTTCATTTTGGGGGTAATTTTTTGTTTTTAAGGGTATTTCTTGTCACTTTTGGCCATTTTAGGCAATTGTTCTTCATATGTTTTCTGAAATGTGAATGACATAGAAGCGAAGTGTTCTTTCTTTTCTCATTAGGTCATTTTTCTGGATTTTTTCGGTCATTTTTTGAATATTTCCAGGTCATCAAATTCGGGCCCTGCATATTACATTTTTAGGTCATATTTTAGATCATTTTTCTGGATTTTTTCGGTCATTTTATAAGTCTTTTTTAAATATTTTCAGGTCATCAAAATCCGGGCCCTGGTTATCATGAAATACGAAAATGGGAGAATTCATTCAGATTTATTAACCCATTAAAATTTAGTTAAATTGAACAATATTGAAGGACAGTAGCAAGAAGAACTGCGATTCTAGGCGGAACTCCAGAGTGGCAAGCCAAATATTGACCTGGGCGAGAAAAATGTTTCGAACAAAAATTGTGGAGGAAGGAGAAAGACAAGTTGAGCGTACGGTATACACTTCCCGTTACTCTCGCGCTTTTCGAGAGAATTAAAGTAAAGTGATTTTTATGGCCGTCCGTTCCTCCTTTCAGCTTATTTTACGCTATTTACGTGCACGAGACCCTTAGGAATTTGCACTCATGAACTCAGAAGACAGTGACAACAACTGAGTCAACACGGCAGGACTTCTGCGCTGATGCATACATTTCCCAAGCGTTGCCTTTTAGAGCTATTGTACCGATCTCTGACTCGCGGTATAGAAAATGCAGTTCAGTGAAATCCTTTGGTGATGTTTACTAATTCAAAATAACTTGAATTCCATGGAAGAGGTAGGAAAAGTAAACACTTCTCCACTACTCGATTCTCTCCCTTAGACTGACAGTTTCTTATGAAAACATTACTGATGACTCTGTCGCTGAAGGAATTTCAACAATTTCTCCTACTTTCGTTTTCAACAGGGGTTAGTGAAAACAAACATTTTTATCTCTTTACGTCTTTCTCTCCGAATTACCGTCAAGGGGATCTGAAGTGTATGAAAATACAAAAGAATATACCACGATTTTGAACTGTTATACTTCCCGAAATTTTCTATCCATCTGTGTAATGATAATTCTGAGTTTAAAAATTCGGGTACATCCGAAAAACGTGTCATAAAATATCAGATATACATTTCGCTTCCTTCATCTGATATTTTATTGCAAGTCTGAATGAAATGTTCCGTAGCTGAATGTACCTCACAGCCTTCTACAAAATGTACTGCGGTTCACTACGCCCAGGCGTAAGAAGAGATAACAGAACCACAGCGCTTGCAGCTTTGTTCTCCACGAGACATTTCTTAAAGCAAAAGTTAGAAAGAACAACAAACTTATCTCGAAAAACAATGCTCTACTCAGAGCTACTGCGTATGCACTATCTTCTTCAGAATAACTCGCACAACATAAGTTATCTGAAAGTGATATATTTAATTAAGTTGCAGAAAGAATCATTGATGGGTTTTCGAATAACAGTTGTGTTTACCCACATTCGCATAGACTGTTCTATCCGAACGTGCCCTCAGAAACTGCAACATTTGTTCCCTGCTTCAAGTGACCCTAGTGGCTAGTAACTATCATTGAAATGAATAGAACTTACGTGGTCCCTTGCACAAATTAATAATAAAGAATATGGCCTAATCTACATTAATGTAAGGATATCTTTGTCCTGCTTGTTAATGAAGATCCCTGAAGTAAAGTTTTCTTTCTGCTTAACTAATTAAGCACTACATCGTGAAGGCGTATGGAGGAGTGGATGTATAGATCCACATTTTCTGGACCTCGGCACTAGTTGGGGGTCAGCGGTCAGCTTCACGTTCCTGCCCCTCTTTCCGCTGGGGAAAGAGCCCCCAGTGCCCATTGGATAGGAGGCTAGGTGGGCCCCATATCGGTCTGGACAACGTGCAGAAGAGAAAATTCCTGACACTACCGGGATTCGAACTTCAGAGTCGAATAAACCGAGCAAGATACCAGCGCATTCTTCATGCCCTCAAACCCAACACTGTCTTAGTGTGTTCTATATATGGCCAGTGGAAACAGTTGGGATCAAATACGCTAGTACGCTGCCCACTAAACCACAGGTAGATTAGATGAACATTAGACGAACAGAGGCTTTGATCCCAGGTCAGGTAATTTGGGATTTGGGGTGAACAAAGTGGAGCTCAGGCAGGTTTTCTCCGAGTAGTTCGGCTTCCTCTGCCAATTCCCATTGCACCAACTGCTCCAGATTTACTAATGTCCCTCTCATCGGCTTTGCATAGGTTCCTTAGTGCTGGAACACACACAGCGACATCGGTCGTACGGAAAAAAAGTCATACGATTTTTTGCCGTACGACCTCCTTTTCACACTAGAGCGACCAAATTTATTTCTTTGCTCTCCGACTGCCGTACGGTAGATGTCGCATGTCGTCACGTATGAAAGCTAAGACTATACTTTATATTCTACTGCTTGATGCGACATGAACCGTACGGACGTCGTACTGCCGATGTCGCTGTGTGTGTGTTCCAGCCCTTACTGACAGCGTGGTTAAATAGCCTACATAAATTAGAAATATATTTATGTTCTTTATGAGGTTACTGTCTGCAGTACAGACGGTCAAATAAAGCCTAGATCTAAGCTCGGTTTGATCACAATAGGGTCAGCTGTTCTGATGAATACTGGACTCCTTCAGCTTCATGCGAATCTGTTTTCGTCCTGTGAATTACTTTTAATTTTATGCTACTGCATCCGACGGTCCTCATTTAACAAGTAATTTGGCCTTTAACTTTCAGACGTTTCTCACATTTCTAGGTTCTATTTCTGTTCAGTGATTCGGAACTAAAGTGGTCTAGGCTAGAGATCTCCGCCCTCCTGACAAGCTCTCTTACACAGGCCCCAACAGGTACTTTGCTGCCAAATAGCCTCAAACAATGTCATCCCCTCAGGGTGAGAGATCAAATTTCAGACACACAAAGCAAGCATATTTCAGTCTACATTTAAGAGTGCCATTAGTCCTGAAATATTTAATTTCTGGTATTTAACGGTACTTTGGAATTCAACGTCAATTAAAATCTAATTTTAATGATTTAAGGAGATCTAAATATTGAAAATTTAGGAAACCATGATTTTCCGAGCCAAGGAAACTAAGTAACATGGATGAAAACTGAAATACAAGTGGCAACACACATGCGACATCGGGGTTTAAGTGGCTGAAAACAGCATTAACCGTCTCTCAATATCCGGGCACTGAAAACAGCCCACTTCTGCCTTGGCTATAGCTCATACACAAATGACGTAACCAAATTCTCTTCTATTCCCCTATGTAAACTAGAAACGAAACAGAACGTTCGGTCGCTAGTCTCAGCAGCTTCAACAAACTGCACTGAGCTGCCTATCGCCGAGATATAAAGCCGTCACGTTGCATGCGACAGGGTCATATCAGCTGCCACCAGGATTATTGCTTCCTAAAGGCGCCCCTACGGAAGATGGTGATCGAACTGACATCGCGTAGGTTTGCCAATATCTCTCGCAAATAGGACAGCTTGCGAGCACAGTCAATACTGGGGGCAGGGATGTCAATACAACATTCCTCGGTCAGCCTCAGCAACATTGAAGCAGGGTTTATCTTGAACCACATTCCATCTTGATTGACAAGCATAAGCTTACCTGCCCGTGTCTACCGACGATATTCCTAAAAGACGTCACAGATGTGTTTGCCTATGGATCCCCACCATATAACACCGGAAGTGGAATCTGACGAATACCATTATGGCTCAAATATAGGGCAAGGCCTTTGTTAAATTCTGCTTCTTAGAAAAGAGGGGTCGCCTTACTTTCGGGTCCTTAAAAATAAATATGAAAAACCAATGAGTTCTAACTGTTAATTTTAATGTTTCTGAGAATACCCAAAATTATATTTAAGGTATTACATTTTCAATGTATTATTCCTTAATTGCATAATTTTACTTTGTCTTTGCTTACAACCCTCAGAACGAACTGATGTTGTCACGTGTCACAGTGACTATGACGCGGGTTTGGATTGGTGAATCGGTTTATTGGGTCTTCACTAGTTGTAATTGTAAATAAATGTAACGCTTTCAAGATTACTGTAATTATAACACACAAAGTCATCAATTCACACGTTTAGTCTTCACACGTCTCCTACGAACTTCCTGTGGCTGTCTCCTAACGAGAAGTGAACTGAACTGAACTGAACTGAACTGAACTGAACTGAACTGAACTGAACTGAACTGCCGGTGTTATTCTCCTTATACAATCCTCCGCACGGACCACGCACTGAAAACATAGTTCAACAGTTGCATAAGGAACACCACAGAGAACGAGTTACGTGATAGCTAGTCAGCGTCTTCATTGATGCGCTGTCCACTGAGACATATTTTCCATTGTTGCACGTTGACCGTGTTTACCGAGCCGTTGCCTAGAAACGCTTGGAGAAAATCCGTTACATCATATTTGACTTTGTCAAAAAACCTTTTTTTCTTATTTTCTCAGTTGGAAAGTAGGGGATTGCATTATATTTGGTCTTATATACAACTTCTATTTCCTATTTCGCTGCCTATTGTTTTCTACGACGGACCAAACAGATAATACACAAAGACATTACAAAATTTACTTAATATTCTTGTACAGTAGCAAATACAGCTGAAGCTATGTGCAAGCTTTGCGACATTCCTTAGATGCTATTCGAATCGCCATAACTAATCTTATTCTTACAGCCCTAAGAATGATTGATTGGTGTCATTCTCACTTTGAAGTTTTAGCTGTTATAGTGCATACTGGGATGATGACAAGAAAAGGAGCCGTATTCTGGGCAAAGTGGCGAGCTCACAACTTGTTCTACCAGTTTACTTGTAAATGATTAGGAAACTAACACCATCAGAGCGTCTTCCTTGAGAAATTCCTTGTTTGTCAGTTGTGAACAAATTACCTACATGTTCGTTATCACTTCAGAAAAGGCTACCACTGAACCTACGATACATTAAATCTGTGCAATCCAATTCAAGTTATTCCTCTTTCCTCAATCCTGCTACATGTCCTGTTCATCTCATCCTTCTTAATTAAATACCAGTTTAATAATATTAGCTGAGAAACACAAAGTACGAGTCACCTCACCACCCTTTGCGAAGGAACAACACTGTCAACAAGATCTGAATGTTTGTGACGATGGTACATCAGTACAAATATTATGTTTCTGAACATTATCCATCGTCTTGTCTCTATCTAAAAACCGTCTGGAGATAGGGACCAGCTCTATCAATTGGGCCCAACTGAGTAGGTTTTACCTGAAGACGGAGACAGAATCCAGTCTCCGAAACGTTGTGTTTTGAAATGTAAACAGGACGGAGTTATAGATAAAGACAAGACGATGGGTAATGTTCAGAAACATAATATTTGTAACAACACTGTCATTTAGCAAAAACAACTACAACAGAGTAAACCAATTTAAAAAGTAAGGACACCTATGAAATCCGGATTCCTTCACGTAGTCCGAAAGCCTTTCAAGCTGTTTCTAACGAATTCTGCGCATAAATATGTAATCATGCGGACTCATTGGATCTAATGATACAATATTCTGTTTATGTGGCACAACCTGAAGCTGAAATGGATGCAGTTGTGTACGTAACATTCCGTTCAGGAGGATACAATAATACAACATTTAGTCGAAGCAGTATCACATGAAGTGGATGAAGTAGTAACTCGGTCAATGTCCCTTCCCAACACATGCAAATTCGCGAATTTAAACGTAAACCTGCCCTCAGGGGAAATCGGATCCTGCTCGGTGTTTTGATCGGTGGGTGCCACCTTCCCTGCTAAGCCCTACAACAAAATCCATGCCATGGAACTGCAGGCCTGTTGGCATTGAGTGCGCTGCAACAGAACATCGGAAAGCAGCATGGCTACACGTCAAGTGTACGGAGAACATGACTCCGGATTAGTTCGGCTAACATCTCGATAGTCACGTGGTTCGCGTTCACGCTATATTGTCTCCCCAGTGTAATGCAATGTCTAATTAACACTTAGGAAAGGGGCCACCAGAGGGGTACTGCCTCCCGCTTCCACCCGCAAAGACTTAAATTAAGCGTAAACAGATGGTATTATCATATTACATGCATTCCGCCCATCTGTTGTCTTCGCAATATTTTATTCCTATCTTTAAATCACCAAATTAATATTTTATCATAAGACAGTCTCTAAAAATCATCAACACATAACGTTCATAAAACACGCACATTAACAGTAATACTCGTATTTGCTGATGTAAAGTATTGAATAGTTTCTGGGTTTTTGTTCACTTTGAGGGGGGGGGAAGGAAAGTTTGAATTTAGTTGGAGAATATCCCAAGGCACGAATAAATATTCATCTTTTAGGTAGGCCACACACCGGCATGTGTCAAGACATGTAACAGTCAAGACACGATATCTACGCAAAGAAAGGAGCACAACTGAAACGAATGAGATTATGAAAACCGCCGCACACTGGTCTGAAGCATGACGTCAGCATCATGAGTCAGACCGGTGTGAGATGGTTTTCATAATCTCATTAGTTTCAGCTGTGTTCCTTTCTTTGCGTCACGTCACAGACATCCTGTCTTGACTGTTACATGTCTTGACCCATGCCGGTGTGTGGCCTACCTTACATTACGGACTATAAAGAATAAAAATTGCAGGCATCAAATGAACTGTTCGGAGACTACCGGTTCAGATGAGGTGATCTTTGTAGCTGCGCAAAAGACATCAAATATATTGTCGTTTGCTAATTACTACATTCAGACGCAGATCAATAAGAGCAAAAATAATCATGATGTGATGGAAGTTCTTTCCCCAGAACCCCCTGTCATCACAATTACATTTCAATTAACATCATTCAGCTGCATTCCACTAGCACAAATACTTGAGCAGTGTCTTCATAGCTATGACAAGTTAAACAAAACTGCCCTACACAATCACAAGAACAACGATTATAATCGATATAATTACAATTATAAACCGACTTCAGAACTGTTATTTCGGTAACAGAGAACGCGACGCAATTGGCAAGTTACAGAGTTTTCATCCCTCCTTCAGGCAGTTTAGGACTTTCATATAACCGACAACAAATAGTCAAGTCCATGAGCCACAGCCATTCCTCTCGCGCCTACAGTCATCCACTAGGTCAAGATATTCCGTGAAGTTTAGGAAACCTAAAGGTTCATTCAAAAGTGGCCACTACTGGTCGTCATCCTGTGCCACATGAATCCAGTACGCATGGTCATGTCCCATTCCGTTAAGATAAGTTATAATATTATCCTATAACGGACAATGATAATTCAGTAAACGTTTCTGGAATCAGATCAAGAGGCCTCCTGCAAACCAACTTCAAGTACAGATCAATGTTTCTCAATGGTTTCCACGCGGCAGCGTGCTGAAATATAGTAGGATACTTGATGAGACGCCATGCTCTAATATTACTGCGCATGTACGTATCACGATAGCTGTACTCGTGGATATGACGTCCATATTATCCTTCGCACTTCATTATTACTTATAATCTGTAGGACCTACAGGTCTCTAACATTGAGACACTTAGCAGAGCAGTTTAACAGCGCTTCAGGCGTGAATAATTAACAGACAACAAAAGCGGAAGATGGTACAACATACCGAAAATAATGGCAATATATAACGTCTCGATCAAACTGCTTTATCCTGCTCATTCTGTATATTTACTATGAATTTTTACATCTCTCTCCCTCTCTCTCTTTCACGGACGCGCGTGCGCACATGCACACACAAACAACAACAACAAATATAGCGCTATTGAGCTATGATAATGTTACCTAACCCAACACGATTCGTCTTATAATTAGGAAGGTGCAGAAGAAATCACAATAAAATACAAAGACGTCACGCCATGCAGTCTGGTAGAGCTTCAGGATAAAAGCTGAAAACAGCGAGCTGCTCCGAAACGTCGCTCAACATCTACCAGGCTACGAGGCATCACATCCAACGTGATAAGAATCTTAGATCCCCAAAACAAAGGATAAGTTGTTTACGCAGGTAAATAAACTGCAGGCACCGAGCTCCTAGGGCAGCAGTGAAGACCCTACACATACTCAGGAAGGTAGACTATGGAACGGTGATTACAGCGGTGGCTCTGAAGAGTTCTATCTTCTGGGATACAATGCCGTGTAGTAGTCCCTTAGAAAGTTCTGCTTGCCACCTGCTTTCACTCTGGTTTCTTGCTATGCTTATTCTTCGACCCTGAAGATGGAGGCAACAAGTTCCTCCGAAACGTCCGCCGACTTTCAACGAACTACATGGCGTTATATCCCACAATACAGAACTGTCTGCAGAGGAGTTGTCAGTTTGCTGATCCCTACTGCTGACCAGAAACTAATCATAATGTTCAATTCCTCTGCTTGGTTTCTCGTATCACAGAAAGAACATGGAGACCCGACGGAAGGGCATGCACCTTCGCGTTTCGACCACTGCAAGAGGCAACGAAGCCACAGGGTTCGACGATCGATCCCGAGAACGGAATGTCACCTAGTTACTTGCAGGGCTGTTCAGCAGCAAAGTATGGATATTAAGCCAGGTTAAGAGCAACACAGATTAGGGTCTGTGAGAATACTCTGATACAGGAGCGGTAAAACGAGGCAGAAGAATAGTGAAAATTACACAATAAATTGGATTCTTCGCTAAATATTATCAGGTGATAACATTAACGATGATGCGAATTGTGGAACATGAACGTGGTCCACAAGGGGGAAGTGAAAATCCATGCACAATTTCAGCCGTAAAACGTGAAGGCAAGATACCACTTGGGACACCTGGCCATAAATGGGATATTATACCAAATCATACAAGAAAAAAACGTGACTGAATACTGGGTTCAACTGGTTCAGGAGAGGATCAAAGGCCGCATCGAGTGAACACGGTGAAAAACTCTGAGCTTCTGTACACACGAGAGTTTAACTGCCAGCTCAACAACTATCAGTTTATCACGGCGGACCATAACCCATGAAGATAATTCCGTCGCAACAAGAAATGAAGACAAAAATAATACCACTCCTATGTGAGAAGGGCTCAACAATCGAATACTTTATTCAGAATCCTTTGTAATATGTGCAGTTGTCTTCCATAACGTGAATGCTTTGCGGGTGGCGAGCTGCCGCGTTCACAGGAGCCGCCTGTTAGCACTGCATGAGCAAGGTAACTGGTGTTGTTATCAAGACGTGCGCGCGCATAACTGTACCTGTGCTCGCACATCTCAACGGCATGCTGCTTCATTAATCAGACGGACAATTTTATGCTGACTTTTCGGGTTCCACTAAACGCCGGTATACTGAATATACTGATACAGAATGTCTTACATAAATATACTGCGGAAATAAACACTTTCATCGAACCTGGTCCTCTGGCCGTAAAGTACTGACTTTCAGTGCAGGATGTAACAGGTTCGAAACCAAATTCACCTCTGACAGATTCAAAACTTTGTTAAAGTGACGTCTGCCGGTGTCATTCGAGTCGAACCTCAAGTTGCGGGTCTGCTCTGCAGCGCAGCGGTTACCATAGACACGACCTGACGCCGTGTATTTTGGTAGAGACACCAAGGTTTCGGAGAGACTTGCTATCTACATTTTCATGTACGAGATGAAGGCACCTGATTGATAATAAGCGTTTGCCCTTAATTACCAAAATACACCGGGCACATTCATTCATTCATTCATCAATGGCTCTACAGCCCTTTGTTGGGCCCTGGCCTCTTCTTCAGTTTCGTAATCTTTTTTACTCAGACGGTAGTACTCCTTGGATGAGCGATCAGCCCGTCGCAAAGCCGCTACCTAAACACAGTACAACACAAACACACAAAAAACGCACACACACACATATCCATGTCTTGAGTGGGATTAGAACCCACAATCCCAGTGTTCAAGCGAGCGAAGATGGTTCATACCTTAGACCGCGCGGCCACTGTGATTGGCGTACGGGGCATACAAACTTTCATTTTATTTCCCTATAGGCATACAGGATTCATCACTGGTTTTCGTAATGGAATTGCAGTGTGTTCTCTGTAAGGTATGAACTGAACTTCTAAATACCATTTTCATGATTTTCAGGCTCCAAAGAGTGAACTGTCACGCCGTCATGACGGATAAAACCGAAATTCCGCCCTGAGCTACTACCTAAAATGCCTAGAAGGGCAGAGACCGGCACACAAGCCACAGAAACCGGCCGGCGCACAAAAGCGATAAAGAAATCGAAACGTAGGTGGTCACCAGCCGCGTCCCGTGTCCCGTGTCCCTGCGGTGGACCGCAGGCTCCATTATGTGTAGGATTCTGAAAGTATAAAGCAGGTGGGGGAGGAAGAAATCGGAAAAGAACAGAAAACTAATTTTGCCACAAATAAAATTCACAAGAAGAAAGAAAAAGGAAAGAAGCATTCGTAGTGGCCGTGAAGACTGAAAGGAATGGGGTACAGTGGTCACATGCAGAGAATTCTGCTTCGATGGAAGATCGTTGCCATATCTCACTTGGCTCAGAAAGCGTTTCCCAAAGACAGCAGCACTAGCCTCGGCTCCAGCCAGCCGTGTTTCTGCGTGCACGGGATGGCAAAATTATACTAACTTTCATTACATGAGCAAATATAGAGAGTAATGGGGTAATCAAGAACGCAGGAATCGCTATGCAAGATATATAGCGTCCTAATGTCCCATAAAGTTATATATGTTTCTAGGACATCAGCGAAAAAGCATGTATGAAAGTCAATGACACCGAATAAATCCATGAGGGAGAAGGCCCTGGGTATACCGTTCAAGACAAGGGAAAATTAATAACAGTTAGGATCTCAAAATAATACTAGACCTACAGCCTTCGAAACCGAACAAGCTAGTTCAAGCAGCAACTTTTCTGACTTGCATTATGAGGGCTAAAATTTCGAATCTCGTCCGGGAAACTGATCACTATATCCGTAGTTTTTCGTGGTTTTTTCCCCAGATAAATGCCAAGACATTACCTCAAATTAGGCCACAAATGAGGCCTTCTACATCACCTAATTTTTTTATTTACATAAAATTAGCAATCAGAATTACATTTGATTCTATAAGCTAATTAGCTGTAGTATTCTTCGTGACGTCGAGAGGGCTTATCCCGAGATAAGTCCTCGTTAACCCTCTCTCAGGTCGGCTGGCCAATTCCTGTCACCTACAATTGACTGCATATGGTCTAAGTGAGTGACAGCCTCATTGCCGTAACGTATAAATAAATAACTTTTCAATGTTCAACTGAGAAGCATTTATATAAAGTCGAAATCACTCCATACGGTATTCGAAATTTCACTCTGGTTTTCAGTATTTCGAAATATTTGTGTATCTACCTCTGGTAACACAATTGAACGAAGGTAAATCTCTTGCCTTAGCGGTCTAAGGCATGTACTGTCTTCGCTCGCTCGGAAGCCGGGATCGTGGGTTCGAATCCCACTCAGGACATGGATGTTCAGTTTGTGTGTGTGCGTTTTTCTGTGTTTGTCTACAGGTAGAAGCCTTGCGACGAGCTGATCACTCACCCAAGGAGTCCTACCGACTGTGTAAGATCTGGTAAACCGAAGTAAAACGGAGAGTTTCATGGAGGTAGGCCTAGGCCCAAATTGGGGCTGTAGCGCCACAGAAAAAAAAACTCTTGCCTTGGATTTGCCAAAGAAAAGCTGGGAAACATGTATCAGTTACTGTCGACGAGCGAAGAAATAACGACACTTGAGGTCAGCAAGGCAGTGAACATAAACATTATTGCTTTCCGGGATGTTACGCCGTGCATTCTGGAAGAAAGTTGTCGATATATCGGAGTAGGCAGCTGCCTCCATCTCTTAGACAGAAGACTCCGACAAAAGGCTGGCAACTACATGGTGTCATATCTTAGGCGAAGGAAATGTCTCAACAGAATCCTTCCATCATTGCCAACAAATTCTCACATCGAGATAAGGACAAATCGAATTTCCACTGGTTTTACGGCGCTGTAACTTTAAGATTCTGTATCCCCATTTCGCCACGCCTACATTAAAAGCAGCCAGACACATTCACGCATCTTCAGACACCACATCGCTTAACTCTGCCTACTCTCAGGCTAGACATGATGTTCCAGTATCACGTTACAGCCGACACTCGCTGACAGAGAGGCTGACAGCTGAAATCCGCTCAACGTAACTCAACATCGATCGACTGCGCAAGCAGTACACATTCCAGTAATGTAACAGCCAAATCACTCATCGGTTCGTGCTGAACGTGTATAATTGTGGTTCTGACAAATTCCTCTTAACCGTACCTTAATTAGAGAGCGGCGAGAATAATAACGAAGATAAATAAAAATCACCATAGATTATCATCAGGATCTTCCATGGAATTCCAACTCACGCCCTCGAAACAAAGCCAATAATGCCCATAGAATTATAAACGGAAGGCAGAACGACCGAATTCTTCCACCATGAAGAAGCTACTGCGTGATTCGAGCTGTTTCCTATGCTCTCTCCTGCCAACGATACAGAGAAGCGTCCCATCCTGAACCGCTTCACACCAGTCCACATCATCACAACCTAGTTCATTAAGATACATTTTAACACTCTCCTACAGCCTACCTCTAGTCTCCAAAGTGATATCTTTCCTTCCGGCTTTCCAACTACAATTGTGTATGGCTTACCCATGTAATATTTTGTCATCATAATTTTCTTGTCAACGAAGATCATTTTCTCAAAAGTTTTCCTTATTTGTGATTTACTTGGTTACTGAGATACGATTTTTATCACAACAGACGAAGTGATTTAGTACAAGCTCTGATCCTGTGTCCTAATGATATCCGATACGACAAGCACCGTGTGGCATGTGACGGGGAGACAACAGCTTACGGACTTAAAGGAAATTGCAACATGATGAGAGGACCGCAAAGGACAGCGTTTACACAGATGTTCTATCTACAAACTACTCCGATGTCCAGGGTAGGATCGCCGCCATAAGCCGCAGAAGCTTCTGCAGAATCGGAAATTCGAAAAGAGAATGCGCCTGAATCATGGATGACACAGCTTACACATTCGAAACCAACTCGATTTCTGTCCGAGATTTCCCACCAAACAAATTGAACCTTTCTCTGTTTGGCGCCTGGCGGACTGACCGCCTACTGAGTGGGGAGAAGAGAGGTCCGGGCTCGATCCCATTCAATACAAAGTGCCACGCTCGGTGGGGAGACAAAATTATAGGCTCTCAAGCCAGTTCTTATTTGTTCTCATGCGTCATTCTGTTATCGCTTTGTGGATACAGAAGCCACACTGCGGCTCTACGTACAATTATGTTAGAAATGCAAAGAACACAGACGAAAGAGATAAACCGATCAATATCATATTTCAGAGCCGGAATAATGCAGTATATTTTCCGACGTACACTTAGCACACCGGCGTTACTGCCATCTTCAGCTGTCTGATACAGATATTTGTGTTTCGACACTAGTGACAGTGTTCAGAATCGAACGCGGAAAGCCTTTGAATGTTACATGTATACGCTAACCGCTCGACAATTGCCTCCAGATGGGAAAGCGAGATGAAAGTAAGGTCAACTTGAGATAAAGGACGGTGAGTAGCGGCACCACAATCAACGGAACTGTACCACAAGCTCCCATGAAAACGCATGTGATGTGAATGATGCGTCGACACATACACCGAAAATGATACAGAAACTGACTGCCTCAAAATCAACTGCACGCTAAACTCTCGAGATTAAAGTATGGATTATGAAATGATCACTCGCACGTAAAATAATTTCTGTTTTAAACTGGAACAGAGAATGTGCGGCCTGACACAGCTACTGTTAGGTACGTTTCGAGAGGAAAGAAAGCTTGGGATACAGAGATAACTTCTGTCGATTCTGTCAGTCAGTCAGTCAGCCCACCCTTCTGTCCGCTAGTAACAGCGCTCGAGCTATGAAAGAAATTTAAACGAAACTGCGTCCATTAAATCTTAGCTATATTTTTACTTTGGTTAAATTTGGTTCATTTTAAGGGCCTGTAGAACTGTACAAATTGGACTTAAATTTGAGGAAGAAACTAGTGAAATGCTACATTTGGAGCATAGCTCTGTATGGGGCTGAAACATGGACACTTAGGTCAGTAGATCAGAAACATCTGGAAAGTTTCGAAATGTGGTGTTGGAGAAGGATGGAGAAGATCAGTTGGACCGATTATGTGAGAAATGAAGAAGTGTTAATTAGAGTCAGTGAGCAGAGGAATATCCTACACGAAATAAGAAAACGGAAGGCTAATTGGATTGGTCATGTTTTACGCAGAAACTGCCTTCTAAAAGAAGTTATCGAAAGAAAGATAGAGGGGCGAATAGAAGTGACAAGAAGACGAGGAAGAAGACGTAAGAAGATGCTGGATGACCTTGGGGACAGAAGAGGATACTGTCATTTGAATGAGAAAGCTCTAGATCGCATTAAGTGGAGGAATTGTTTTGGAAGAGACTGTGGACCTGTCGTCTTGACAGATTACTGATGATGATGAGAACTGTACAGCACAAACTGTTTTGATGCAACTTCGGCACGTTTTCTTCATTTTAATTTTAAGATCCATGTTACCTAAGCAACTATGCAAGCCTACACTGATAGGCCATTCCTGCAAACTATGCCTCTTTACTTGAGAAGACAATATATCATATTAAATGTACAACAGATCACTGATGTGCGTAGCATTCGGACAGGTCTAGGCCTACCTCTTATTAATGTGTTTCAATTGAAAACTGCAAGTATCGCTAACCCATAGGCCTATAAGTTACATCTTAAAACATTCATGCATCCCATATTGATTCCGGTAAAATTGCTAGTATATTAAGGCCCATTAAGTGCGGGCCATCCGAAGCGTTGGTCAAGATGTCATGTCACCTACATGACATCCGCTCTCTCCAGAAATCCTTACATATCACCTACACAGACAGCAAAATTCATGCGTGAACGAAACGCATCTCCTTGACATCTCCCCCAAGGCAGCGCTTGCCTGATCCTGTTAATTCCAACAGTATATCTTGAAACAGAAAGTGGAATCAGATTAAATGGCGTTAAACCGTAGTTGCACAAAACAAAATCAAATACAGCAAATGAAACCATGGTCTATAGCCATGAAATGCTGGGAGGAGTAAATCCTGTTCATAAAACAATTTTCAGGCTTTCTACTCAGGAATATTGAACCATTGCCCTAGTTAAGAGATTGCTACTGACGACTTATTTCGGGGAGACACCGGCGTTCCATATCTGTAGCTATTTCGAGCCAGGACAGATAGCTGAGGTGATTAATGAATTTCTCAAAATTACATTTTAGCGTTGCAGTAGGGGGAGGGTTAAGAAAATTGTGATGCCTCTCGTTGCTGAACACATTCATCGGACGACTTTCAGCCAACAGGAGTAAAATCAGTAGTTTCAGAAAACTGAGCGTCTCCACCTGCCTGCGATATTTCCATCCAGTCATCCAATACGAAGATTTGCATGTGTTGTCCAGAAGTGGGGAGAAGGTGAATTCCAATGCATTTGTAACCCACGTTTTCGCTGTGTCCTATCCAAGACAACATAAAAGTCACGTTACGTCTAAGGTATTGGCCCATACACAGGTATAGGCATCCACGCGGTACACAATGCGCTTTATCAAAGGAATCAAATGATTTATTCCTTAAAAAGAAATGTTTCGACCTGTCTTCAATATTCACATAGGTCTCAGGAATTTCATTCTGACGTCCACTGAGAACAGGAGAATCTTAATTACTGAAGGCAAAATTGTAAATATACACACACACGTATACATAACAGAGAGAGAGAAAACCTGTTTAAACATAAAAAAATCATTATGTATTCTTTCCACAAAGTCCATTTAGTACATTTATATGTTTCACATGATTCTTACAAGAGCGATTATTTCTCTACAAGGTATTAACCGGTCAGTTTTGTAATGGTGATGCGGTGTATTTTCTATGAGGTATGAAGTAACTTCTGAAAACTATTTAGCTTAATTTTATGCCTCAAAAGGCTTAATATTTGGACTTACTTGGTGCAATAATTAAGGAGATTTAGATTATTTAACGACATTTATTCAGCTGCAAAAACTATACAGCGCTGAGTAAGATGGAAAGATGAACAGATTATGATGAGGAATGAACATAGAAATCGCTATGCATTATCCGGGCATTCAATTGGAAAACTGAGTAAAATCACGAGACCTTTAGCCTGAATAGCCGAGAATCGAACCTGGATTTCTCGAATACGAAATAAAACTGACGCACACACGTTAAGTAATTTGTCATCTTCTTGGTAGCAATGCCGAGTAGTTCGATAGAAGTCCACTGACGTGTCGAAAGAACGTGTCGCCTTCGTGTTCACGGAAGAAGAGGAAGCCAAACAAGGAACCGGCATGAAAAAGGAGCTAAGCACAGGCGGCTTGCCGCCTGACTACTTGCTGACCTACTCTCCAACCCAGGTCATGGAAGCAGTATTTTCGTACTGTCATGTGTCACAGCGACTATGACGCGGGTTTGGATTGATGAATCAGTTTATTGGATCTTCACTAGTTGTAACTACAAATAATTGCAACACTTTCAAGATTACTGTAATTGTAACGCAAACGATAAGTCTTCACACGTTTTCTATGAACTTCCCGTGGCTGTCTCTTATCGAGAACTCAACGGAACTGCTGGTGTTATTCTCGTTATACGAGCCTCCGCACGGACCACGCACAGAAAACACAGTTTTACTGTTGCATAAGGAAGATCACACAGAGAACAATTCATGTAAGGTCTAGTCAGCGTCTTCACTGGTGCGCTGTTGCCTATCAACGCGCAAAAATATTCAACTGAGACACACCTCAAATTGTTGCACGTTGATCGTGTTTACCGAGCCGTTACCTAGAAACGTTTTGAGCAAATCCGTTACATTATGAAACGTCGTCGTGCCTCACTACACGGAGCTACAACCCAGAAGATCGCCACTCTTCCTAGTCGTCGCTGATAGAACCTCGTGCGTTGGGGCAATATACTGTCCCTATCAACTAAGTCGAAACATAATTGCAAGTTGGATTTATTTGGAACCAGCGTCGTCTGGAACGATTGACTAACACATCACACCGGTTCCTAGCTGCTAAGCATTCTGCTGAAAGAGCCAAGTTCGTCGATTTATGGATGTCATACGTGATCGCTAATTGGTAGTGGTCCAGTCCGTACACTTTCTTTCGTGGGTTACTCGAGGAACTATCCTACAGATCATACAGTGCCTTCAAGTCTTTTGTATTCATTGCGATTCTACGTTCTTTTAAACCCGGAGACTTAGATTATGTTTAGACTATCCACTCCTTTAGTCTGCCTCCTGACTGAAATTACCCGAATCTCAGATTTAGTTTGAGTGGGACTGCGCAGCAGTAACAGAAGACTCGTCCCATATTTTGTTGAAACAGCAGGCGATGGAAATTTAGTACATCCAACTACGAGTAAAGCCTAACGTCTCTTTAAGTAAACATTTGGTATGCATCGCCTAATATTCGTTGTTAAAGAAGTGCGGACGTTTTTGCACTCCCACTGTATCAGCAAATGCAAACTAAATAAGCTGCTTTCGATATAGTGACAGCTGCCCTCTGAGCCGGAGCGCAAAACCACGAATTCGAATTTCGCCTCGAGGATCAACATCTGTGGATGTGTTTGCTGTTTTCTGCCACGTTTCATGTTCATCGATTGAGGGGTTACAATTCACCCAGTTCACTCCTAACACATGTTACTGAATACACCGTTACAATTCTGCATACAAGCGATGTGTGCAGACATGATCTGGACAAGCTAATCGCAGCAAATGGTTAAAGGGGAGAAAACGACTTGTTCCTATCCACAACTTCGAAACATAGAAGTTAACCGCCGAAGTAGCCATGGGGCGCTAACAGAAAACTGATTCGAACAGCAGGGCGCAAAATGGAGGAGAATATAAATGTTTACTTTAGCTCATTTCTTTGAAAAACTGTAGTAGTTAAATTAAGTATCTGTAATTACTTGGAGTGGTTTTCTGTTTAAATTTACACAGACTGTGCCATATGTAAAGGAAATAAACTCATTTAAACCCACCACCATTACTGCTGCTGTCAGATTATCATCTTCTGGCAGTGAAAATTTGTTGTACCCAACTACCAAGCAAACCTGACATAAGCTGTTTATATGTGCGGGCTCACTGTGGGTGTACTCGTATAAACATCGAAATACAAGGTTTCTAAAAGAACGTGAAAAATAAAAGAACACCCAGGTATATCAAGTATCTTGCGCAACAAAAACATACGCGGTCATTGGTTTTCTGGTGACAGGAATTAACTAACCTACGTGTTCTCTAGCCGATCACAGTGGCCGTGCCGTCTAAGGCATGAACTAACTGTCTTCAATCGCTCGAACGCTGGGATTATGGGTTCGAATCCCATTCAAGGCGTGGATGTCTGTGTGCGTTTATTCTGTGTTTGTGTTCTTCTGCGTGTAGGTAGCGGCCTTGCGACGGGCTGATCTCCCGTCCAAGGAGCCCTACCGACTGTGTATTTGATTAAGAAACTGATAAAGGGCTCTAAAGCCACAGACAGACAGATTTGTTCTCTGTGTGTGTGGAAATTTGAACATTTGAAGACGAGTATGAGTAGCCTGCCCGTAAAGCTTTATCCACCCGCTGTACTTACTTATTACAGTTACATACGCCTAGCATATGTGTGTACAGATTTAAAATCAGAATTCATTTTAACACAATCTGAAACGATGTTTAGGTACTTGTTCTCAAAACACCAGCCCCAGCAGACCAGAACAAATCATCGCTGAAATCAGCTGAATACTTCAATTCATTCTGCCATATATGTACGAGTATTCATGTCATATTCTGTTTTACCTCTTTCGTTTACAAATGTGAACATTTCACTTTTCCGACTTCCTTCTGTGTGATGTTACATGCATCAGAGACTAATGGAGCTTATCAGTTTGTTTGCCGACTAATCGATACACTGATAGACTAACGGTGAGCAATTACTCACCTAATAATCAAAATTATTGCAATGCGTTGCTAGAGAAGTTGTGAGAAACGCAGTTCAGTTGGCAGGCATATCCTACCCACGCCGCTTCAGCCGGTGTTCAGAACGCCTCGCGCTTAGGGGCATACCTACAGTGGCCGTTCTCCCATGACAAATATTACTCAAGAGGCTGAAGGAAGAGGATGGGGGAAATACAAACATGTGATCTCGTATGGGGGATGAAACTAAGGACTGTGATGTTCCAGGATTAAGATACTCTCATTCGCGGAATTTGATTGACCTGGTTTAACCTCATAACAAAAGAATTATGCATGAAGGTAACAGACTGTGAGAATGCATATAGAATTATGTTTGAAAAAAGTAATTTGTGTACCCATTTGCTTCTGTGTAGGTAATGAACGAACTACGGGTCTAATAGGTCATGCAATTAAACGTTAACGTACTGAACCAATGGTCCCGGGAATCGAACCACGCGGTAGCAGCTTCAGGTCACAGCAATGTACAGCACAGCAGGCAGCAGCTGCATCCAGGCAGTATAAATATTCCGACTGTGCCAAGCAATGGGCCTCCCATTGAGTTAAGTGATACAATAACAACCCCCCATCGTTATAAATTATCAACGAAAGCACCAACTTCTAAGGATGAGTTCACATTTTCTCTGAAAACAACCAGTAACAGGTTTTCTGATGTCTCTTTCTTTCATTTATCAAACGAAAATTGGTAGACAGAAAGAAATAGTGTTTCTTTTACTGCATAAAGGCAAGTGGCGCTGTATTTATGGGCTGCAGAGCGCTTCCTCACGAAAGCAGCCATTTTGCAAGATTTACTCCATTGGCAACAACCACGTAGCCCTCGCTTTTAATCGCCGTGACGTAATGAATCTTCTGTTCCATAAGCAAAGGTATCTTCCTGTCCTCACTCAGTGTTTTGCAGTTCACTTCTGTCGGGCCGTTCCTCATAGTAGGAGTAAGGGTCCCTTCGGCGAAGAGGATGTGTTCGTTTCAAGCATCCTCAATCAGCTTTCTTGTCTTAGGGTCAAGACCGAAGTTCACACACGAGTAAGTATAAAATAGCAGGCAGAATTACGGCCGGTATCCATACAATCTATCCTCAACCACTTCTTCTTAGGGTCACACGTTAAGCTTCACATCCATATGAAACAACTGGTAAAACTATAAAGAATGCCGTCTTCTGACAAGTGGCACCGTGTAGATATTGTGTTAGCCGACGTTTCGGAGAAACGTATCTCCTTCATCTTGAGGGAATAAGAAATCAGTAAGGGAGGAACCAGCGTGGGCAGGCTAACACAATATCTAAACGGCGTCACATCCCAGAACATGATATTCTTCAATATTAAAACCAGTTTTAAAATAGCATGTGAGAGTGTAAACTGGAATTGAGTGGCTCAAAATTGTGTACAGTGTGGTAAGTGTGGTAACACAGCGGCATAACAAAAACACGATTCTTCAGCACTCTGGAAATATCAAATAATACAGCTCGAACATTTTCATAAAAGCCCGGAAAATGAAAGACAGTGAACTGAAGGTAAAAAAGAAATCGCAGACTTCCGTGCAGTAGTGACATATGGTAGAACTAATTCACATTAATTGTCGATCAGTGTGACATGTTCTTCTACCGACACAACGGTAAATATCACGGCCATGAGACAGAGGCGAACCAGTGAGTTCCTTGGACGATTACAATATCTTGTAAAGAAACCTGCGTCAACTACCATCTACCTGTACAGGACGCTCGTCTCAATCCATTCGCTCGCCCATGACAAACACCAGAGCAGTTATAGTCTTGCGTCCCTGTAGAAAAGGCATCCTTACTATACTCTTCGGATGAACCCACATCCTTTCGGTTTACAAGTTCGTAAATTCTGAAGTACTGATAGTCCGATACTGTTCACCCGCCTCCTGCGGATTAGCCGTCTTTCTCTGCACTCGCCTATTCTTCTATTTACAGAATTAACATAATAGTGTCATCATATCTGAAACTGTAATGCTCTCCTGCCTGACTCATTCCCGCCTCAATCCTAATATGACAAGGAAATAATTAAAGTAGTTAGGAATTCCTTTGTCGAAATAGGATACGTTTCATACGTGTATAACTATATTTATTCGACATATTCAAGCACTGAGGATTCCAAATATATGCTGCTTCCTAGAAGCTGTGTGTAATTACATATAAACAAACAAACCTTTCCAGTTAATTCTGAGAACACAATGCTCAAGAGAACGTTCTGACACAAGAAACAGGAAAGGCAGGAGACGCAGAAAACTTGATATTGGGGACATTCAAAATGTATACTCTTCTGATACTATTAGTCTTATCAAATCTAGGAATAGGTGGGCGCGGCATGTAGGGGGCACGAGACAGATCAGAAACACACGCGACATTTTGTCCGAAAAAGTTGAAGGAAAGAGTCCACTTGGGTGACACAGATGTAAATGGGAGGATAATGTCAAAATGTGAAGGCGTGAATGGTTAATCTGTCTAAGAATTGGTCCCGTGACGGACTCCCATGAACATGTTCCAAGGCGTCGAATTTCCAGACCACCTGATCGACTATCAGCGTCTGAAACTGGATCCTCTTATAAGAGTTACGTACTTGTCAACTAATTAAGTTAAACGAAAGGCTGAAAGCAACTAATGAAACAGTTTGTAATATTCATCTAAAGGTAACTGTCCACTACGCTTTCAGCGGTAGCCTCCCATCGTCTGCTAACAGAAGTGTGACGTCATATTCTCCGAATCTGGCAAGAGACACAGCGTCAATGCGTCACGTACTATCGTCAGGGCAGGAAAACAAAATATGTTTATACCAAAAAAGACGTGTGGTAGATCCAACGAGGATACACATGAATTGGGGAAAGTGATATTCCACAATTTTAAGAACTATGAACCGCTGACAATGTGGCTTCAAAGCGCAAATCGTGTCTTAGTCGGATGTCGCACTATGAATGTTGTACAGTAAAATTTAAAAGTATCTAGGCACTCCCATTTGCTTCAAATACGTAGATAGAACATACTAAGGAGAATCACACAACCCACCCTGAAAAGGTGAATTTATTCGTTGTCGAATACAGACATCTTCAAACGCGACTCTACATACAGCAACAGCCTTGATGTTTATTCACTGGTTCCCCCACGCCATTTTCTGAAGCAGGTTGACATTCCGTACATTAACAGACTTTTCGCTCAACTTCTGCTTGCTACGTACTATCCTCATTAATATATCGGAATATTTAAATTATGAATTAATACATACAGACTGCTCGGAAATTCGAGCCTACATACTCCCACAACGTCAATCCTTGAAGCAAGATGAAATGGAAATATCCCTCAATAAAATTTCGACAGACGCGTAATTTCTTCTCTCGAAAAACGGAAGTTGAGAGCGCCGTGGCGACACCCAGGCACTGAGCCACCCGACTCTTCATTGACATTTGGTCAATTTCGATTTTCGCATTAATTTTCGAGAATAACATGACTGGAGTTGAAGATTAGTGCCTTTTTTGGATGTGGTGCTATGTAGCCTCAGAGACTTTTAACGATATTTCAGAGGAACGTGATGTCTCCATCTTCAGGGTAGAAAAGGTTTGTCACAAATCTAAACTATATCTTTCTAGTGGGCCCAACTGACTAAGAACGAGACATGGGGCTCGCTTAAGGAGCCGGTGTGAAAAAGCAGACGATGGGAAATATGCAGAATAATTCCAGTGTTTACGGGAATATATTCACGGGTCTGGTCAAGTGGGATTTGTGGTAGACGAAATGGCGCTGCGTCGGATTTTCTCCGCGTACTTCGATTTCCCTTGCCAATCTTCATTACAGCAAATTCTCCACCATTATAATCACCCGGGGCAGGTACAATAGGCCAATCAGTGGCCGCCGTGCCGAGTGGATCCAGCTGGACTCCACTCCCCACTAAGCGAATTTAAATCCATGGTGATGCATGAGGGCGGTTGCCAGAGTTACAGACTAAACACTTCCATTACCAGAGGCTGGACACTCAATTCCGCGGCCGGTCCGGCGCCAGTGTCCGCTCTGGCCGTAAAAGGGTCCCTTCGCTTTCAATGCTCTTTTAGAAGCCACAAATTTTGTGAGCTCCATTTTCAATTTATAAAGAGTTTCTGAATGTGATTCTCAATCCTCTCACAGTAATGCCTTTTACATATAGGTCACGGGATTGCATTCAATATGAAAAGCCCTATATGCGTTCAGAATCCACTGGGAATAAGTCTACTATGCAAAGCAACTCATTAAACCCGAAACACTGCTTCAGACAATAACGCATCTGCGATTTGGCCTGATACGTTTTTTTTATATTGCAGGTAGGTCAAATTAAAAAAAATACTGTAAGTATTGAGAAATTTGTTGACACACTTATTTTCACATGTAGGCCGCGCCATAGCTCAAGCGGTTAGTCGCTGTCTTCCCACCGCGGCGGCCCGGGTTCGATCCCGAGTCTGGTCAAGTGGGATTTGAGTTGGACAAAGTGGCGTTGGGGCAGGTTTTCTCCGGGTACTTCGGTTTCCCCTGCCTATCTTCATTCCACCAATTGCTCCACAATCACCCTCACCTATCATCTGGGGCTGGTACAATAGGCCAGAAGTGGCCGCACTACAAGGGGCTTAGTCCCACCCCACTAGCAATACAAAAAATACTTTCACATGTAATCGCTCTGCTTTTCATGAATTTCTAGTTGTAATTTCCTTTGGCTCACACTGAAGTCTCCTTCTTCCATACTTTCTCTGTATGCCACACAACTTCGCCACGAAGTCGAATTACAGACCGTTGTTGTCCTTTCGTACATTTTATCAATGCTTAAATCATCATCATTTTATCAGCAGGCTTACTCAAAAAGAAAGTAATATGCATATAAGGGAAGCTTCATGATGTCAACAAACTTTTCACGTAAATTAAAATCTGTCTTCACTTCTGATTTTGACGTTGCGTAGTCATGGCCACAAGATTCTCTTCATCGGTTGGACGCTATTGTAATCAGTTATTAATTAGAAAACATTAGTAAGGGGGGACTGAAAATTATACCTCGTAATATCGAAATTCGGTTTTCAATAGGCACATTAACGTTGTGAACGAATTTCGTGATCATTAACAAGAATGAAGACCAGCATTAACCTCGATGTAATGATTAATGGTCAACCTATTAAGCAGCGATGTATAATTACGTCGAATGAGATAACCTGCTCGCGAACATGGAGATGGAAGGATTTCGAATGTACTCGTTCTATACAATCATTAACTTGTACTGCAACATATAAATCTGTTATGCAGCAAGTTTTCAGGCTAGACTCAGAACGGTCTCTTATCGAATGCAAGTGAAATGCAATACAAACGAACTCCGTTGCTCAACAGCTCCTCTAGGGGCAGAAGAACCTCACTAAAGTCTTCCAGCTACGTTAAACAGCCCTGCCTCGGTCTCTCTCTGGCACACACACGCAAACACACTACAAGAAGTGCAGTTTCAGTCTGAGCCAAGGACGTGAAAATGAGACATTTACAGGTCCCCGCACCGGTGACTTGAAGAATCCTGTTTCGCTGGATGTGATGCCATGTAAACTCACATCGCTACCAACATTTCGGAGGAACCAACTGTCTAAATATTCAGAGGAGAAGACATTTCCAACGATCTGATATGGCACAGTCGCCGGCTTCCCACAGCCGCGGCCCGGGTCAGTTCATGTGGGATTTGTGGTGAATTAAATGTTACTTGGCCAGGTTCTCTCCGAGCACTTCGGTTTACCCTGCCAATTCGTATTCCACCGATTGCTCCACAATCATCATAATCTCTCATCTGGGATTGGTACAACAGGCCGATTAGTGGCGGACGTGCCACGTGGCCTCAGTCTCACATCATGAGAAGATGTGCAGCATTATCACTGCGAGCTCTGACACTAGAAATCGATTCTTTGGACCCTTCCGGCTCGGCCTGAGGTCAGAATGCATCATACCAAAGCCATCAACAGTTTAAAAAAATGCAGTTAAACGCTTTCATGAAAACTCAAACAGCGGAAATTACATTTGTAAGATGTGTTTGCCTTACGTCTTCAGTAACTGGATGAACAGTTGAAGATTTCGTTTCCCTAAAATGTGACACCCCGTGGTCAGTTTCCGATGTTTCAAAGAAACCTACCGCCTCCGTCTTGATGTTAGAAGAGAATCTGTTATGTCCTGAACATAAAAAAGTAAGTAAAGCAAAGGTATCCCTGTAACAGGCCGTGGAGGCCCAGAGCGTTTTGAGATGTTGAGGTTCCCACATTTTCTAGACAATCGACTCGCAGATGGCGGTAAGGGTGTCAGCCTTACGCGCCTTACGCCCTTTACCCTCAAGAATATTCCTGGTACTCATTTCTGTTAGAGGCTGAGTCGACCTCAGGGCCATAGTGCGGCTGGAAGAATTAGGTCAATCGAAAATATTTAATGACCTCAACGGGATTCGATCCCGCGAACCTTCCGGCTTGTAGCATAGTGCCTCAACCAACTACGCTACCGCGTGAGCCCATTTACAACAAATAAAAATAATGAATGTTGTATTTAGGAAAAAAGTGTTACGACAGCATATAAAGCGCAGCAATTTCGCCAAAACAATTTTAATTCACGTGATAATAGCCGCGCAGGCCGAAACATGTGTGAAATATGACATATGACTTTTAAAGATTATATTTTGAATTTTAAAGCTTTTAGTAAAAGTTTCGAGGGAGACGGAAGCACATACATGAGGAAAAATACTCGTACTTATGTTTAAAGAGTGTTAGCAGGAAAATTTCTAAAACACATTTTCATAAAAGGAAAATATGATTAACGGTATTCGCATAGAATATACTGTAAGAACTGGGCTGGCGCTAATGGCGGAACCTAATCTTCTGGCCGACAATTACAAATTCCAACATAAAAAGACAAATCTATAAAAGTCCATTAGACATAATGTAAAGTCTTTCAAAGGGACGAATACATAGCAGTAAGAATTTATGGAGCTGTGAGACGATACAGAACTTCTTTCTACATCACCGTTGGCGGAAAATTAAAAGTTCACAACAAAACCAAATGAATCTGATAATACGCTGACCAATAACGTAGGCTAAAGCCGATTACAGTTGTGTTATCTGTGAAAGCTACTTAGGCAAATGAGTGCTCTAACTTGGAAAAAAGACACACGAAATATGCAAATAATCCATCACACACCGAGGTCCAAAAGACATCAAAGTGAATCGATAATTTATGTCGGCCACACGACCAACTCTGTACACAGTTCAAAGAATGGAGCTAAAAGCATTGATTCTCATACAAAAAACCCTTAAAGCGAAATACCGAAAGTCAATTAACAAGGCATTTGTTAGTAGTTATACAGCGTCCTGGATTGTTAAGCTGCACGGCAGTGGAGGGAAGTGGTTTCGAATTTTAGATTAAATCTTTTCACGTGTCAGACAAGTGAACCACAGCGATAACAAAACTCAGGCTTCAAGATGAAGCACACAATACCGCAACGAACGGGTGCAAAGTACAACGGAAAGCCAAAAGTAATGTTCGTTTCACTGAAAAGCGGAACCTTTCCCCGTTTGTACTCGATTGGTTTCCTTTGTCTTTCCTTATAACAATATGACATATTTATCACAGTTAAGAGCGGATATAGCTCACTCGGTATAGGGATGGGGTTCGAGCTGGACGGCCGGAGTTCGAGTCCGGGTAGGGGAGAGTTTATTTCTCTTCTGCATAGCGTGCAGACCGACACTGGGGCCCACCCAGCCTCCCATTCAGTGGATCGAGGGCTCTTTCCCCGCGTATAAAGCGGACGGGGCGTGAAGCTGACAACTCAGCTCCATCTAGTGCCAAGGTCAAGAATGGCGGAGCTATACACCCACTTTCCCGTGTCTTCATGGCATAGTGCTTAATTAATTACCTTAACATAGATTCAGTCCAGAACCTTTTGTCATTTCGTATGCTGTCCAAAAACATAAAAATGAGAATATACAAAACTATAATTTTGCCTGTGGTTCTGTATGGGTGTGAAACTTGGTCTTTGACGTTAATGGTGGAACACAGACTGAGGGTGTTTGAGGAGAATATTTAGAACGAAGAGAGGCGAGGTGACAGGAGGTTGGAGAAAACTGCACAATGAGGAGCTTCATAACTTGTACTCTTCTCCAAGTATAATTAGAATGATAAAGTCAAGGAGGATGACGTGGGCAGGGCATGTAGCACGAATGGGGGGGACGAGGAATGCATATAGGATATTGATGGGGAAACCAGAAGGAAGGAGACCACTGGAAAGGCCAAGGCGTAGGTGGGTGGACAATATTAAAATGGATCTTAGAGGGATGGGATGGTATTGATTGGATTGATCTGGCTCAGGATAGGGACACGTGGCTGGCTCTTGTGAACACGGTAATGAACCTCCGGGTTCCATAAAGTTCTGGGAAATTCTTGAGTAACTGCAGAATTGGCGGCTCCTCAAGAAGGGTTCAGCTCCATGAGTAAGTAAGTAAGTTATGTCATTTATAGAACAGACCTAAAACAAACAACAATGATTTTCGACCCGCTTTTATTTGCGGACGGTGTGAAACTGGTGAAATTTACATAAGCTTAAAGAGAACTGTATCAGCCAGAAGAAAGTTTTCGAATGGGTGGAATGTTTCAAAGGCGACTGCAATGTGTGTCGAGGCTAAGGCACGCTCGATCGGGGTATCCGAGCCCACACAAAATGGGTGCTGATGTAGGTGATTCTGAAACAAGCATCAGCCACGGAAAAGGCGGTGCAAGGACGGTCGAAGACCCAATAAAAACATACCATTCTGAGTCACGATATTAGGAGATAACTGAGGCCAATATCAGTGACACATGAAGTCATTATGTATAAACATAACATACGTCTACTACTTCACTATTGTTCTGACAAAAATCATATAATATTGCATGTCAATTTTGTATTTGCCTTCCTACTGCATCTCAATATTTCAGTAAACACAGACTTACACACATCTTGCGGTTTAGCATGTTATGGTCTTCTGGTTTATGACACTATGTAGCCTGGTAAATGGATACGTTGGTACCCGCCTCTGAGGCAAGATGGAGTTACAGTCCAGAAGACCACAGTAGGCATATGCATTAAAAATCAATTAGACATAAATTAATGATATACAGATGTGTATGATGCGAAACAAATACAATCACAAAACCCTAAAAGGCTATAGGACCAACCTTAGGGACCATGACTTCTTACTGAACAGACTAAGAGTTCTGATTCGACACGCCAGTGCTTGCTTAAGAGAGCTTATCTCGGAATTGTGACGTTTTCTCGCCACGGAATACACGTTACTCTGTGATTTCGCTGGCGTTCATGGACGAATAACACAGTTTTTTTTTATTTTAGATTTTAGCAATCAGAATATTACATAATTCTATAAGCTAAAGTGCTGATTACTCATTAGATATACTAATGACTAGTGGTGTGAACAGGTTGATATCCAGCGAAATCACCTGTATAATCTATAATTAGTATCTATACATTAACTTAAGAGTAGTTCACTTGGCCACAGTTTTTTTAGTCTTTTGTTGCTTACTGGTTCCAGGAGTTGTTCCATGAGCTGATTGGGGTGGTTTTCTGTGGAATTATGATGTGTGATGGCTTTCTTGCGTATTGCTTCCTGTACGGTTGGTACCTGTAGATCTGTATGTAGTGTATGATTTGTTACGTACCAGGGAGCATTAACAATTTGACGGAGTATCTTGGATTGAGATCTTTGTATGATTGCAACATTTGATTTAGTTGAGCAGCCCCATAATTCTAGTCCATATGTCCAGATTGGTTTGATAATTGTTTTATATATTAGAAGTTTGTTGTCTATAGATAGTCGTGAATTTCTTCCCAGTAACCACTGTAGCTCCATTGTCTTGATGTTTATTTGTTTTTTCTTTTTTGCGAGATGTTGTTTCCATGTCAGTTTAGCATCCAAGTGTAGGCCTAGATATTTTACTGTTTGCTTTTGTGGTATCTGTATGTTGTTATTGTGACTGCTGGGCATATTTCTTTGCTTTTGTGGTATCTGTATGTTGTTACTTGTGACTGCTGGGCATATTGCGGTATCTGTATGTGTTTCTTGTGACTGCTGGGCATACTTCTTTTCGGAGGGTAAATGATATATGTGCAGATTTATTCTCGTTCACTTTCACTTTCCATTTTGTTAACCACTGTTGGAGAGTATTTAAGTAGTTTTGTGTAGTAGTTGAGGCTATTTGAGGATCTGCGTGGCTAGTAAGGATGGCCGTATCGTCTGCGAATGTCCCTATTAGGACATGAATAACACAGGTAGGATTGACAATAATGAAGGTAGCAACGACATACACCACTTTTCTACCAGCTACTTTACTCAACTCACAACCCCGCGGAACAAAGTCCTTGAGAAGCTCAGAGTGGGTCAGCTGGTAAAGTTCACCGCCTTTAGCGGAAGATGAAGGTACGTATATTACTGTGTTCAGAAGGGCAGTATCTGGAGACACTCCATAACCTCCCGCTCTGTTCCTTTAACATTCATTTTACGACTGAGTTTCCCAAATGGCATCATACTTCTGAGTTTTCCAAATAAAATTCGCTAAAGACCATACGAATGAACTACCCCCGTAGATTCAACTTATGGAACAGATTATAAAAAGGTAATAACAAGTTTAAAAAAGGATAAGGTAAGGTAAAGCTACCCTTTAACGGGCCGTGGAGGCCAATAGATATACCAGACGTCGAGGATCCCACATTTTCTAGTCAATCGGCTCACAGATAGCGGTGAGGTTGTCAGCCTTATGCGCCGACGGCCTTTCCCCCGACCTCCACCCCACCCCAGGAAGATTCTTGGTACTCATTTCTGTTAGAGGCTGAGTCAACCCCAGGGCCATGGTGCGGCTTGAAGGATTAGGTCAATTGAAAAGAATCCAATGACCTCATCGGGAATTAAAATGTTTAATATTGTGACTATTTTATTTTCATCTCACTACATGTTTCGCTCTACAAAGATCATTATTAGATGATTTCTTCAGGTCGTTAATTTTATTCCATTAGTAGATTGTAATTTTTCATACATTAAACATTTATCACACATTATTCGAGATATATCCCACACAAAATTTTACAATCAAAACTTATATTATAATATTATTAGTAAATATATAAATTCAGTAACGACATACATATATATATATATATTCGTAAACCACGTGATGATGGTTCATGCAGACTGAAACATGCAGTGGGATGAAAATAAAATACTCAGAACACTGAACATTTCAATGTCGGGTTATAATCAATTGTTGCCCTGACAACCCCTTAAGTATACCTTTAATACAGCGGCCTCCGTTCCCACCTCATGACTCGTAGTACGCGGGTTCAAATACCCGGCGGAGGTCGTCGAATTTTTAAGGGCGGAAAAATTCAGGGAACAAGTCCTCCGGGAGGGACTTTAAGCCGTGGGTCCCGTGTCGTAGCTTTACGGCACGTAAAAGAACCTCATACCTCCAAAGTAGGTCATTGAGCAAAACTGCGGACGTTTGCCGCCCAACAGCAGTCACTAATACCTCCGGTAGATGGGGGAAGCATTATAGATACTTCTCAGCCAGTAGAGAGCCGGTCTCGCTGGCTGGGTGGGACTGATGGTAAGCACCAATACCGGTAGGATATAGAGACTGGTAGAAATCATAGAGGGAAGCACAATGGACCAATACAGGTCTCAGTGCATGGGGAAACCCACCCTCTCTAACAACTAACTAACTAACTAACTAACTAACTAATACCTTTAATACACGATATACAACAGGACGCAGAAACTAAAGATAACCACGCCATGAAGACGTATGGAGGGCGGAGGGCCTCGAAACTAAACGGAGGTGAGTATTGTCAGTATTAGCTGGATGCACCATAAGTTCGGATATTTATTCATTAGCAGAGGTCAGTAAAGTGTAGGCCTACAGCAATATCAGGCGTACTCAGGAGTGGAAGGACTCGTTTTACGGATTAGCGGACCAGAGCCCACAGGGTCGCAACTTATAGCAGTAACTGACAGCGACATGGCTAATGAAATCGCTGCTCTGCGTTTTAAAGTTGCCAGGTCACCAATTTCCTGTCATTTGCATGTTGCTGACCAGACCCCGGACTGCCGATTACATCAATATTTGCTCTTTCCAATATCCGATCCAGCACTCAGACGCTATCTGCTGACACTACCATTCTATCTATATTAAAGTTGTAATAACGTTTACAGTTTAAACTAGATAAACTCTCGTGAAATGACTTGTGGGGGGGGAAGCTTTTATGTGAGGGTAGCTCCGCTTGTTAACTGCGCTGGAGTTCTCGTAACAGACGGCACTGCTCCTAATTCAATCTTTTAACCTCAATTTTTTGGCTTTATACTAAGTGACAATAAAAGCAAAGTTTTACGGTTAATATGTGATAAGAGCCATCCTTTATAGATGCCAGCAGAAGATTGGGCAGGGAAACTCGACGGGATATGAAAGTCTCAAAGTAAAATGCAAGGGCCTACATTGACTTTAATTGAATCATTAACTGGCTCACTAAATCACAAACCGACTGATTCATGAACCGATTAATCAAGTAGCTAATTAATAACTAAATGACTACTCACGAAGTGACTTATGAATAGCTTCAATCCGTGTAATATGTGTTGGAGTGTATTCCAATATCTCACCCTTAGCCTGGCAGTAGATCTACACAGACCACGTGATACGCATCAAATACACAAAAACCAAAAATGGAACCTAAACACTGTAAGGACTTCAGCTGTGACAAATGGAAACCACATTTCGCAGTGAGTCGACAACTCCAATTCTGAAGACCACTATTCATGGGTATTTATTTACTTAAAGTTTACTGAATGGAGTTCAGGCTACATATCATCGAATGGTGAACAATGAATTGGAAAGGATTTGGAGGAAGCGGTGGTGGAAATAACTGGCAGTATAACCATGTAATTTGCCTGGAAAGACTGAATATAACCACGAACAACCGAAATTTGAACTGCCGATGCGCCTGTCGAAAATATTATCAGAAACGATATTCAACCTCTTTATTACACGTATATCCGTCACAACACAACTAATATAAAAATCAGAACATTTTCGGCCCTGCTACATGTTTCGGCTATTGATAGCCATCATCAGGCAAACACATGATTTACACACACACATACACCACTGAACCGCAGCACCAACAAGTCGTTGTTTACATTCCCTGCAGTACGGGCAATACTTTGTGAGATGAGGCACTGACTAATATTATAATTTACTTTACTACATCTACATTACGAGCCTCATACACAATTTTATATACGCATAAGTATGAATATACCAACTTGTCCGTGGGAACGAAACAACAAACAAATCACAAACCAACGACTGACACGTTGATGTAAAAACAGCAAAAATTGATTTTTTGTATTTTTTACGTCAAGTGTTTTTATATATTTTAATAATATTGTATCCAATTTTGTTGGTGCTGCGGGTCAGTGGTGTGTATATGTGTGTAAATCATGTGTTTGCCTGATGATGGCTATCAATAGCCGAAACATGTAGCAGGGCCGAAAATGGTCTGATCTTGATATTAGTTGTGTTGTGACGGGTATAATAAAGAGGTTGTATATTGTAACACAACAGGATGCATGAAATGAAAATTAGAAGCGATACTGTTTGGGCCTACTTGGTCCGCGAAAACGTGCGTACTAACACAACTAATATAACCAATCACTGCTCTAAAGGCAATAAAGCATTTAGGCCGTTTTGCTGAGCGCGTACATAGCCGGTATGGATGCTGTGGAAAAGATAGAAATCTCTTGTACCTGTCTGGAATCGAACCCCGAGTCTTCCATCGTCCAGTTTACAGCCTAGTCACTACATCAACTGAGCTATCCTGGCTCTAAGAAAGGTCAAAAGAGATTTTGCTTCTTTATGCTTTTAACGAAGTAAATAAGTATCCTGAACACAACATTGAGAGGCAGGTCTGAAACAAGTTTAACGTTATAAAGTTGAAACGTAAATAAAGTTAAGACCCTGTACCATGTTAAGTGTGAAACTGTGTAACGGTAAGTACGGACATCATTAAGTCATTATCCCTTGCGGATTATAGTTGAACCCTTTTGTTTTAAAGAGGTGACGTTTTCACTTGCAGGTCCGCGCTTCCGGTAATGCATTTTTTATGTAGGGAAAAGGATGTGAGTGGGAGGAAGTGGTCTTCTCGTAACATTACTGGACCCTTGGCTTCATTTATTATGTAGCTAGAGTGGAGTTGTCCAGCCAACCGACGCTACACGACGCTATGGGACGCTAGGCGTCGCTTGGGGTGGAACACGGCGCAGTCTCATTATACATGGGGTTGAGGCTGGGGTCCTAATGAAATAGTGTGGCTCTTCAACTCATCCTTTTTCCTTCTGTCCTTCTCTTACTGTCTCCCTAATTTCTCTTCCCACTGATTCCCCTCTTCCACTCAGGCAGGTAACACGAAAGTAGGCAGCCTATAATGCCATTTGTTTTGTCCATAGGTGTGCGGTTTCTTCACCGCTGCTTGCAGACAAAGTACGTCTTCCCACAGAGTAAACTCCGGCGCGCTCTCTGGGATGCCAGTGCAGATAATGGTGATTTCGGTGACCACATCAGTTGATGGGGATTAAGGATGATGCGGCAGTGACAAATTACGACTACAGCAAGCAAGGCAAACACTGGAAGAGATTGGAAGTTCAGAATGTGGTGCTTAACAGCTGAGATTTCAGCAAGAACTAACCTATCAGGTTCGAGAGAAAAGAAAACAGGCAATCCGAAAAATACTAGGGAATTTAGATCGAAACTCTCTCGTTCAAAAATAAATTGGAAATTATTTTCCACCCTTAATGGCCTTATTAGCTGAGCCGTTAGTACCTAATCCTAGCCCTTTGGAGGTTGAAAGTGCTATTGAAAAATTGGCGGTATAAATCGCCAGGTACTGATCAAATTCCGGCAGAATTTATTCAAGCAGGAGGTGAAATATTACGTTCTAAGATCCACAATCTAATTACTTCTATTTGGCATAAGGAAAAATTGCCTGATCAGTGGAAGGAGTCTATTATTGTACCAGTTCAGAAGAAGAGTGATAAAACTGACTGTAGTAATTATCGGGGGGGATATCACTGCTATCAACTTCATACAAAGATTTATCCAATATTCTTCTCTCAAGCTTAAGTCCACATACAGATGAAATTATTGGGGATCATCAGTGTGGGTTTCGACGTAAGAGATCAACTACTGATCAGATCTTTTGCATTCATCAGATACTGGAGAAAAAATGGGAGTACAATGAGACAGTACATCAGCTATTCGTAGACTTCAAGAAAGCCTACGATTTAGTTTGGAGGGAAGTATTGTACAAGATTCTGATAGAGTTTGGGATACCCATGAAATTAGTTAGGTTGAATAAAATGTGTTTAAACGAAACGTATAGTAAAGTCCGTGTAGGTAAACATTTGTCGGATAAATTTCCTATCCAGAATGGTCTAAAACAAGGAGATGCTTTATCGCCACTCCTTTTCAATTTTGCTTTAGAATATGCCATTAGGAAGGTCCAGGAAAACCAGGTGGGACTGAAATTAAATGGGACACATCAGTTGTTGGTCTATGCCGATGATGTGAATCTACTGGGTGATAATGTAGATACCATAAGGAAACACAAATTTTAATTGACGCAAGTAAAGAGGTTGGTCTAGAAGTAAAGGCTGAGAAAACTAAGTATATATTGCTGTCTCCTCACCAAAATGCAGAGCAGAATCATGATATAGAGATAGGAAACAGATGGTTTGAAAATGTGGCACAGTTCAGATTTTTGGGAACGACGATAACAAATCAAAACCTGATTGAGGAGGAAATTAAGAAGAGATTGACCTCGGGTAATGTTTGTTACCATTCAGTCCAGAACCTTTTGTCTTCTCGTCTGCTGTCCAAAACATGAAACTTAGAATATACAAAACTATAATTTTGCCTGTGGTTCTGTATGGGCGTGAAACTTCTTCTCTGACATTAAAGGAGGAACACAGACTGAGGGTGTTTGAGAACAGGGTGCTGAGAATATCTGGACCGAAGAGAGGTGAGGTGACAGGAGGTTGGAGAAAACTGCATAATGAGGAGCTTCATAACCTGTACTCTTCTCCAAGTATAATTATAATGATCAAGTCAAGGAGGATGAGGTGGGCAGAGCATGTAGCACGAATGGGGGAGACGAGGAATGCGTATAGGTTATTGGTGGGGAAGCCAGAAGGAAAGAGACCACTGGGAAGACCAAGGCGTAGGTGGGTGACAATATTAAAATGGATCTTAGAGGGATGGGATGGTATTGATTGGATTGATCTGGCTCAGGATAGGGGCCAGTGGCGGGCTCTTGTAAACGCGGTAACAAACCTCTGGGTTCCATAAAATGCTGGGAAATTCTTGAGTGGCTGCAGAATTGGTGGCTCCTCAAAAAGGACTCAGCTTCATGAGTAAGTAAGTAATGGCCTAATTTCCTAAATTAGGCTTATGCGATCTCCGTGTTGTCTGTTCCTGTGAAACACCCCCCTAACTTTTGAATGCATAAATCAATCTTTATGAATCTTGGTATGTATGGGACCTGAGCCCATCTTCGTAAATCCATCCTATCACTCTGTGTGTCTATACGTGTATCTCTCTTATTGTTGCTAGGCAACGGCTCGGTAAACACGTTTCCGCTGCAACGAATACATGCACAAATAAAAGAATTGTCGGACGCGTGTGTCTGTGGGTCTATGTATCCCCTTGTCGTTACTAGGCAACGTCTTGGTACATATGTTGCCGCAGCAATGAAGAATTGTTGGAACGTCGTTTTCTAAGTAATCCGTGCCGTGCTGAAGGAAAGTAGGTAACTGGTTCTTCCCAGAACTTTTTTAAGAACATATTCCTTCCTGAACATGTACAATTTATAATGATACGTGCACGCACATATAATTCACAACAGTGTTGGACGTCGTGTTGTACCAAACCATGCTGTACATATATTATCGAACGCTGCTTTGTCACAACTGAAAATTCTTACAATACAGGACATTTGTATTTCGCTCGGCATAAAAGTAATTCGATATGTAGTCTTGATGGAAAATAGAACAAATTTCATTGTTGCTGTTCCTTTATACTCGTGCGCCGTTCTAGCTGAAAAGTAGCAAACAGGTATGGCTTTATTTGTACAGCCACGCGTTCGCAAAAGCTACAACTGTAGGCACAGAGAGAAATAAAATGGGAAAGTAATATTAGGAAGTTTTACAAACTACATAAAGGCGTTATACTGAAAAATCACAGCATTCTCCGCCCTCGTTCTTGTATGCGACGTCATGCTTGCTTACTTACTTACTCATGGAGCCGAGCCCTTCTGGAGGAACCGCCAATTCTGCAGCTACTCAAGAATTTCCCAGCATTTTATGGAACCCGAAGGTTCGCGACGTCATGCTTTAAAACAAAATCATTAATAATGTATTTCCATTTGTGAGGTCCACTCCTTGTACCACTTATGGAACAGTTTAAGAAACGTTGGCTTCCAAAAATAAGACAACAATGAAGTGAGGCAGGCAGCAAGATTCAGTATTTCATGACAAAGGCTAAACATTTTTAAGTCGAATTCATAGTGTCGTCTTCACTTTCCTTCCCTTAAGTCTAACAGCTGCAAAATAAATCAAATCCTGCCAATTTGCTGGACTCCACTGAACTCAATGAAAGCCTACACCAAATAATTCACATCTAACGTAAACATTAAAAGTTAGAAACACTGGAATGAATGCTTTGTTACAGCTTGCGAAAGAGAAGACACGCCGAAAGTCACTGAACTTAGACAATCAAGTAACACTTTGCCTATTAATAATTACAGTACTATAAGCGAGACTGGACTGGTCACGGTAGCCGAGCGGTTTAAGGCATGCATTGCCTTCGCTCTCTCGGAAGCCAGGATCGTGGGTTCAAATCCCACCCAGGGCATGCATGTTTAGTGTTTGTGTATAGGTAGAGGGCTTGCGAGAGCTGATCACCCGCCCAAGGAGTCCTACCTAATATCTAAGATCTAGTAAACCGAAGTGAAACGGAGAGTTTTATGGAGGTAGGCCAAGGCCCAAATTGGGGCTGTAGCGACAAAGGAAAAAAGAAAAGCGAGGATGGACTGGCACTACATGAGATTTGAGACTGTGACAGCGGTGAATATTAAGGTAAAGGTCTTCTAGGCTATGACGGTGTATAGAGTGAGTGTACAGGTACTATAGCTTCGCAGGGACTTCCTGCCTCCATCTTCTGGGTGTAAAAGAACTGTTTGGGAACTAGCAGAGAGTTCACTGAAGAAGACGATTCCCATAGTGTCGCCTCTAACACGTTCTAAATGTGTCTCCCTTATTACAATTATAAGAACTGACAAAACTGCGGAACAATTCAAAACTGAAAATCAGGTTCTCTAAGCATAATCCCCTTTCAAGGCGACTAACGGCACTTTCGTTAGTTATACACAAGTTTCGGGCCGAAAACAATTACGGGCTTCCAAAATTTTCTGCGCTATCAAATGCCCCAATCATATTCACAGCTTACAAAACTTATATACATCACATTTAAAAGTTTCAAGCACAACATTCACTTCATTCAGCTTCGTTACTTACGGCAGAGCTCGAAAGAGCCATGAGCCAGAACGAATACAGCAGCCTCCTCACACGTAACATTTATTACGACCTGAAACGCTAAGGTTCCCAGTTCTCTAAACAGAAAAAGCGATCATGCGCCTACGCGCTTGTGCCGGAGCCAATTAACGCAACAATTCAAAACATCTGCATGATTCTGTTGCTCCCTCCTCCCGTCCCTCACGGTCCTGTATTAATAAATGAAATCAGGAACCGGATATTCCTTTCCCTATGTACGCAACTGTTAATGCAACTGGTGTATAAACATGGCTCCTCTGCGCAGAACAAGCTGTATCAAAACAAGGTACACTACTCTTACTTTCCCAGCAGCCATGTAGACCAGAGCGTAAGCAGTGACGTCTTCTAGGACTCTATATCGTGTCGAGAGCTCAATGTCTACCAGAATATACGGCGTCACACCGTAGTGATCGCCGTAAAGCCACAGTTTGTATTGCATCCCTCTGAAGCGACCCTGGGGGTTCTCTAAAGGTGAAAACTGCACTGAAATCACGGAACTGCTTTACTGTTGAGTCATTCCTGTCGATTCCTCCACCAACTCAAAAAGTTACTGAATATGCCCCTCCTTATGCCGGACCTCGTAGTCGAATAGGCAGCATTCCCACTTCGTACTGAAGGGGTTCAGGGTTTGAATCTCAGCCCGGGGTCAGTTAATATAACTGACGCTTTACGTGGATTTACTCGGTGTTTCAAGCAAATGATGGAGAGTGCCTCCACTCAGGCCAGGACAACTTCCTTCCACTTTCCTTCCAACTCATTATTACACAACCATCCCACCACGTGACGTCATAGCCTACAGCATGCGCTACAGAGTTCGTTACACGAGAAATGAAACAAAAACTGTGATAACTGACAGGTGAAAGTTAGACCTCCGCAATAAATACACATTAAATTATTCTTACTTGTCACAGAAATAGATGTAGATGATGCATAGTGCGGTCGCGCTTCGTGCGAATTTGAAACAGTGCGGTATTAGAAGTATTACTAACCTCTCGCTTTATGCGCAAAGCTCGAAATAATGCAAAACCGGAATCCCAAAATCTGCCTTTACTTTACATCTGTTCTTACTTGGCACGGAGCATTGATTTACGCGAGTTCTGAATTTCGCGACGTCTTCGGGAATGCATCATAGCATAAAATGCCACATAATTTAAAATGTAAGGTTGTCCCTGTGCTGAACTAATTAAACACTACGTCATGAAGGCGTACGGGGGAGTGGATGTATAGATCCACATTTTCTTGACCTCGGCACTAGTTCGTGGTGAGTGGTCAGTTTCACACTGCTTTACTCCCGGGGAAACAGCCCCCAGTACCAATTATATAGGAGGCTGGGTGGACCCCAGAGCCGGTCTGGACGAGATGGAGAGGTGAACGTTCTTGCCCTTACCGGGACTCAAACTCCGACCCCTCTGTCGTCCAGTCGCTATACCGACTAACCTTTACCGGCTGATAAAGGTAAAGCTATGCCTGTAAAAGGCCATGAAGGCCCATAGATTTGTGAGACTTTGAAGCTCCCACACTTTCTAGACAATCGGCTCACAGAAGGCGGTGAGGTTGTCAGCCTTATACGCCGGCCCTCCTTTACCCCCCAGGAATATTCCTGCTACTTATTTCTGTTAGAGACTTAGTTGACCGCAGGGCCATAGTGCGGCTCGAAGGATTAGGTCAATTTAAAGAAAAAAAAACAATTAATTCATTGGTATTCGAACCCGCGATCTTCCGGCTTCTAGCACAGTGCCTCAACCAACTATGCTACCGCACTGTACACAGAATTGCCAACGATATTCTTTGAGATTCGTAAGATTACAAACTACATAAAACTACGAATTTTGAAATGCAAAGTCGTTTGGTCTCCCATTTCTGATTTCAACAAAGTATGTGTAAGGGTTTACACAGCATTTCTGGCCTTGTGCAAACCAGGCTTCATTATAAATCAATATTGCTCAAAAGCAGAGGTGCTCGACTATTTTTGTAGAAGTTCTCCACACAGAATATAACGAATTTCAGAGAAGCGGTTTATGGGATACTTGGAAAATTCAATTAATGGCGACCCAGTCTTTATTGCGGATCAGTATGGCTGAATATTGGCAGCGCTTTGCAACTTTACGCGAAAATCTCCCATGCTGAACTTGAATAAGATCTGGCCAATGGTACAGGCCCTGATATAGGTCACAGACAGACGGAAAGATATGCCTTCCATACAAGGCCTTCTCCGTTGCTTTCTAAGGGACATATAAAAAGGAAAGGATGTGACATCGCGAAACTTCTCTATTATTTATCCGCGCGAAGCCGAAGCAACCACAGCATGGCCGCAAATATGGCGGAACAGAACTGGAGGAACCATAGAATCCGCTACCTTCTTCTTTGTACTGATTCTCAGGACATATGAGTACCGTAAGCAGCTTCGGGCCCGTAAAGCGAGGTTCGGCTACCAGCAAGGGCAAAAATCATCCCCTTTGCCACCATCCCCAGACCAACACCGCACCCTACCCATCCAATGAACACAGCAGGGATTTCCATCGAGTGTAAAGCGGTCGGAGCGTGAG
>NW_019735671.1:0-1008 GCF_002891405.2 Cryptotermes secundus
ATTTCCACTGTCAAGTCCAATTTGCGTTACTACTTTTTAAAAAAATAATTAATTTTAGTTTGTTTAGTAGCACCTTGCCTTTTCAAGCTGAATAATAATGATGCTAACAATAATACGAAGCACGTCGAGGATCGAACACGTGATGGACTGTATACTCAACCAGGCGAAATCGCGAACTGAGTTGATTCACACGATTCACACTAACATACAGGAAAGTTTTCCTAGCTGGAAGGCTCTCGGCATCCCCTTATCACTCATGCTCATTGTTTTGCAGGTAGGATGCGCTCAAGGTCGCGTACCACATTTTGACGGTACTGCAACTTGCTACACCACGTTTCAAAAACATCAACCGCGTTTATTACTACCAATGCTTACTAATATTTGTGTGGTGTTGCACTTTCTTAAAAACGATCAATGCGGGACTAACATTCATGGGGACCAAGAATTCCGACCGATAGATGCGGGAAAACGATAAATCGAAGAACGATCGATGATGGTTTTATTCCCATAGTTTAAATAGGATTTGTTCAGGGATCACAGAAATTGAATGGTGGGTCTGGGAAAACGATATATCCAGGAACGATAGATCGAGGTTTCACTGTATACATATGTTGTGAATAGTGATGCAGTGATTCAAAATGTAATATAAAAATCTTTTTATTTTCTGTATTATGTTGCATATCACATATCAAAGGGGCCGTCAGCACAACATTTAATTACAAACGAATATTAAAACGTTTAATATTCAGGTTATTATAAAAGGTTACCCACTCCGTGCAGTGTGACTGATAATCTTTTTTTCCCTTTACTTTTAAATCTTTCCTCCTCGACATTTTTCGGTCTGAGAGACCATCTTCAGAAGAATATGTCAATACAAGCGGAAATTACTCCTATTACAATGTGATTGGCCAATATCAATACATACATACAGTATCATTACAATGTCAGCACAGCACAAACGGCAGGACACTCAAAGAGTCCTATTTATCAAACAACGGAACCACAAAG
>NW_019735672.1:0-393 GCF_002891405.2 Cryptotermes secundus
TATTTTTACACCCTTTAAATCTCATCATCGTTCAAGTCCCGATGAGGTCATTTGATTCTTTTCAGGTGACCTAATCCTGGGGTTTACTCAGCCTCTAACAGAAATGAGTACCAGGTCTCTGATGTTCTTGTTCTTACTGTTCATGGCAAGCTCGTCAATTTTGTCTTTCACATATTCCCTCTTTTTGTTCCTGAAATGCCTGCCGGTTTTACATTTTATTTTGTTCAGGTTATCCCCATTTAACTTGCTTGGGTCCTGTAACTTTTGCAATTAGGCCTGCTTTCTTTGATCTAATAATTTTGAGCAGCATTCATTGAACCAATTCTCATGCTTCTTTGGTTCATAAAAACCTAGACTCTCTTTGGCAGACACTCTTATATTCTCTTTAATAGC
>NW_019735673.1:0-1135 GCF_002891405.2 Cryptotermes secundus
AGCTTAGAACGTTTCTGTTCTTGACTGTAACAGTACAAACGGAATGTGAAAAAAACGTGACAGATTTCTCCACAACCTTTGCTTCTTTTCTCAGATGTGAATCAAATTGACAAGGATGGTGATAATTATGACAGGCTGTGGTAAATATGAGATGCATTAAAAAGTTTTGGATAAAGCATTTTCAAAATTTTATAACCCTTTCAAATATCTGGCAGTCAGCTAAATTATTGTCTTCTTAACACGAAGAGTAGTTTTCAAATATTACGTTCCAAAAATGCATAAACTTTTCAGCAAAATATATACAAGTAATGTGATTCCACTAGCTACATATAGCACATGAAATTATATGAGTTCGGTAAGGACAAACAGCATGGGGCACAAGACCTGACAGGTACACATGTCACAGTGTCAGAACATATTACAAAAATAGAAGGATAAGGTCACAAATTGTATATGAACAATTTTTTTCACCTCTTCTGCCTTATAAAAATCACGTATTTACTTAAAACTTCGCGGGCCGGCATTTTAAACAAACTACCCTAACTTGTGCACTGTTCACTTTAAAAATTAATATAAAATCTCCTAATTAATTTTTTGAACTAAAATTTTTGGAGAACACTCACCAATGCTCCTAGATGTGCTTGAGACTGTGATATTTCTGGAAACTTTCCCCTTTGTGAAGTGGCATTACACAGAACTTGCAAATGTAGACATACTCCTTTTTTTGTGAACTGTGCAAACATGGCATTGCCTAGAAGTATTCTTCCCTTTGGAATGAATTTTCACGAGGGCATTTTTCCGCATATCACTCAAGAGTCGCCCTGGGGGGTCCACATGAGGCCTTCGTGGGGTGGGAGTTGATGGTCCTGGTCGTACTAAGTCTTTGTGTGACCCTGGTTCTGCCGCCACCATCTGGACTGTAGCCCAGGCCTTTGCCACATTCGTCAGAAATGCATTGTATTTCAATTTTGAATCAGGGTTTAGATTTTTTGCTGTCCCCGCAATGTTAGTTAGTTATTTAGAGAGGGTGGGTTTCCCCATGCACCACGACCAGTTTGATCTATTGTGCTTCCCTCTATGATATTTTACAAGTCTCTTTACCCTACCGATAAATGGTGCATACCATCAGTCCCGC
>NW_019735674.1:0-3528 GCF_002891405.2 Cryptotermes secundus
GCTGGCCGATATTTGCGAACACCACCGCGCTGTCAAAAAGAATCTATGCACGCCTTCACCTTATCTATTCTCTCGCGCACTGGTTCCATCTGGAGGCTGATGCCTAGGAGGACCAAAACAAATGTTCCTAGTCCATCAAATTGTTCGTGCTTTATAAGATACACAAACATGCCAAAATTTGCGACAACGAGTGTGCTATTGACACAAAGCTCTATGGTTGATTTTGCATTCTCCATTCTCACGCGCATTGGTTCCATCTGGACAAAACAAATGTTAATACTATGTTAACATATTCCCGGGAGTCGGCCTTTAGGCCACAACAATAACCATAAGAGATATTCCAAGGCCATCAAATCTTCTCGTCTTCCCAAAGTGCATGTTACATCTCAGGGGGAGGGGGTGAGAAAATATAATTACTTCGTCGGTTGTTACTCTTTTTCTAACATCTTCGCTGCACTCGGCTGCCGTCGGCTGTCTTGGCTAGGGAAGCTCGGGATCGGTTGAGGACAGGCTGGTTACTAACGGGTGAATCAGAAATCTCTGTGTACATTTTCTACTATGTACACTGTCTATTTACAATAATAATTACATTAAGATAAAGGCCTGCTTAGATCTGCTTACATGACACTCCTCGCTTCTGCTCATTCTACTGTCTTTGCTTGTGGAGGGGAGGTGCCTTGAACTGTACTCCTATCGTCGTCTGCCACTCTCCGTTCATTTCTACCCTTTTCTACCCTGGCTCTCACTGGTACACTAGAGACTGCCTTGTAATCTCGCAATAACACTTTTATTACCAATAACATCTAACAGCATGGCGTATATGAGCAAAGAGACTTACTTGCAATACACATGTAGATTACTGCCGTCATCCACCCTCTTGTGGTGTACAAGTCGCCGAGAGCCTCCGGCGGACAACTGAATATTATGTGTTAGAACGTCCTCAAATCCCCCGAAATTCCCTAATTTATGGTTTTAATTCGCTGATTCAGCGTTGACGACAGAGGGTAGTTAACTCCTCCCTTGTGTTCTAATTTCCTAAAGTTATGTTCTCATTGGTTATTATCGGTGGTTGTGGGTGGACCCCTTGCGTCTTATTGCTGTGTATGCGGTCTCTTACGTTTACTCTAGTGACCGAGTGAGGCAAGCTTCTTGCTCTGCGAGTACACATACTTGCTGAGCATCCACATTCTTAACCTATTTGCCTACCCCGGTGTTTACAATTTACTGTAATCACTGCGAAACTCCTTTCGCAAGTCGCGAACATTTTGGGTAATGGCTTCCACTCTCCAATCTCAAATTTGAGACACTACATCCCCCCGCACAAAACGTGAAATATTTTCTCCGATAGGGGCAAAATATTACACTTGTTTTCTATACTTAACGTTACCTCCACCACCATTTTTCGTTTGGTTTCCCGTCTCAAAGAGATTTCAACAAAAATTATACACAAGTTACACCAATTACAATAGTTACATCAGTGGTTATTATATGTCTCTTTTGGTTCATTAGTCCATTTTTCCCTTTGGGTTGGTTCCTCCACCAAACACACAAAAAAAATTTACACATAGTACATAAATTCCGTAAATTCATTATCATCTGTCTCTTTCAGTTCATATTTTCCCCACCACAAGTGTGCTTCACTTATACACGGTGAGTTCGGCGCGGGTCCCTGGGTCTCCGGTCTGCTGGCTCGCATCTCGGATCTCCTGGTCGTTGTGTCCCGTCTCGGTAGCGTCCTTTGGAGGGGTTGCGTTGTCCCTTTCCGCGTCGTCTCCCCTGGTCCTCCTCGCATCGCGTGTCCGGAAGACGGGTAACGTCCGTCTGTGCCTCCACAAGCACAGACCAATCACCGTGGCTGTTGCTGTCGAACCGGCCACGACTCCGCCGTATATCCACCTCCACGCGTAGAGTCGGGCTTCGATCTGCTTCTGCAACATGTCCATCGTCATGGGGGCTGGTATAGCGGCCTGGCTGCCGTCTGACTCCTCCCATGCTGTCCACACTTCGTCTAGTACTCCGCGGTGCCTCCTCACGTACTCCACTTCCTCTGGGCGTAGGAGTGCCGGAACTGGTGGCACGATTATCTCATGGTCTTTCCACTCGGCTCTGGATTGGAATTGGCGGCTCGCCGGCAATGTCAGCGATCCGACTAATATGTCGCAGCCCTGTGGCTGCTCGAGTACTCCTGTTCCCTGGATACTTGTTTTATTCAATAGGCAGTTGTGAGGGTTTAGACATTTGCATTCTATTCTAGTGAGTCTATTTACTGCATACAGCCATGCATCTTTAACTGGTTGTTTTCTAAATATAGGCCGAAAATCGTTTGACCCAATTTCTCGTGTACACAGTGAGTAACCTTGGGCGGTTCCAAAATATAGGCTACTCAGGCAAGTTTCATCTGCTCTTTCGATCGTTAGTAACGCTACCGGGTTGTACACAAGGTAGGTTCGATTCTCGGGTCTTAGGGGAGTTGGATTACCAGGCGAATTGCCTTCTCTGTGGACAGGACTGCAACTTAGGCCGATGCATAACATGAATACAAAATCTCGGGTGTCAATACCCTAATAAATAATCCTGTTTTATTAAAACGTTATTTCTTAGTCTGCTACTAGTCTGGGGTCCCTCTCTACCTGTAAACAATGGGGCGTGTCAATATCTGCTATTTCTGCGCGGCTTCGGTCTCCGACCGTCTTTACTCTTTGTAATTATGCGTCAGTTTTTGGCGATGTATACCCACGCTGACCTTTGCTTTAACTCGCTCGACTCGGGCGTGTTAATTGCTGATGGGTGACATTGGCCGTCGTATTAGCGTCATCTTTTTCTATCGTTCGTTCTCGCTTTGTCTCTGTATACTTTATTCGTTCGCCTCAGCCATATTCAAGGCTGGCGATTCTTCCATTACTCGCCTGTCTAGCGTTATCTTTTTCTCATACGTTGTCTCTGTCTCTTCTTCAGCTGTGGCTTTTCTGCTGACTCGACGGTTCTCGGTCAGTCGTTCCTCGGCTTTCGTATTGCGCGTATGACTAGCTTCTCTCCCAGCTAGAGGCGAATCGCAAGTTCAGCAGTTTTACTTCACATTTATTTCTGTCACTCGTGCGTCTACGAATCCCGCTTGCTTCCAACTAGCAAGCACGCTGAACCCAGTCAGCCGTGTCCCTGGCTACGCTTCGTCTGCGTACCGGTTCCCTATCGAGTCCCTATCTGAGGCGACTCTTCGCACAGTCCCCTGGATCATTTATCCCCTCGCCAACTGCGTCTGGCGGGATATCGTGCCAACCTCCGTGGCGTCTCATAGGCCTGCCTTCTAGACGTCTTCGACGTAGCAGCCCCTCTCGTTGCTCACAACTCGACCAGCTGTTCCGTGACGTAGAACTGCTTCGTTCGCATTTTTGCCTTTCGCTGTCGTAGCTATCTCGGCGCTACCTATCGTACTGCAGCGCTTGCATTCTGCTACGCGTTGTTCCATCAGCTGATTCTCTAGGTCGCTTATGTTTTCTATGTCGTTCGGGGTCCTCTAATTCTGATCTC
>NW_019735675.1:0-1467 GCF_002891405.2 Cryptotermes secundus
AAATCTCAGGAGAACAAAGAACGACTCGCAGGGAAGATGTTTCCATAACGGTTCAAGTAACTGCACACAGTTTATACTGAGAGAGATCAGAAAAGCCTCAGGGTAACAAGATACTCCTTACAGGGAGCTGTGCTCACTAGAACTGGATGCACTTTCATACTTGCAATTCTTACTGAAGCAAGCGACGATATGCCTCAAGGTAACACAAAATGCCCAATTGGGAGGACAGATGCAGTTTCACAGCGGCAAAGCTGACTGAAGCAAGCGACGATATGCCTCAAGGTAACACAAAATGCCCAATTGGTAGGACATATGCAGTTTCACAGTGGCAAAGCTGACTGAAGAAAACCAAGAGAATGTTCGGGATGAGAGAGAAGGCCTCCAGGAAATCTGAAGTGAAGGGATATCTGAGGATAACGCAGAAGCTCGTATGGAGACAGTCTGTCCGTCTGTCTGTCACACCTACAAACATCGTCATATTCCATTAATATTAGGCACATCGTAACATTTTATTATGAACTGTCCGTAACCATGAGACCAGGTCTGCTCGGCCATGGACGCTTGAACATGTCATGAAGATGGCGGTGCATGCCAATTAACATTAACTGAGACGCAGTTCCGAAATGGTGCGCCTGCCCGAACAGAAACACTCTGCCTTTTCTGCGGACCGCGGGCCTCATTCTGAATAACATTGAGGATAAGTCTGCGGAACTCTGACCGTGTGTCAGCAGGGCAAATCGGAACACACTAGTACACACAGGGTGCGCCTGATGACGGAAACTGAATGCATTCTCTTTCCTGAGTCATAATTGCAAGAGATTGGCAATGGGCACGCATGTACGTACAGATTACATGGAGACATCGTTTGCCGGCCATGCATAAGCAGAGAGAAGCGTTAGTTCTGTTAGTAAGTTGGTTAGTAAGTTAGACAGATTTGTAATTTGTACGCCCATATGTGAAAATTGCCACTAACAAGTTTCTGTATCGAAATGTGACGCGCGTATTGAGACGCCACTCCTGTTTCTGCAAACGCAACAGTAGGCTGAAAGAACAAACGTCATCCCCACACTCTAATATAGCCTTAAGGCTTTACAACACGCTGTATTACTTGCGCATGCGTTACAGAACTGAGAAACGCCAAAATATTCTAAACCTTACAAGGATCATCTTAAGCAAATATCTAATTCATTAGAGGAGCCGGGATAGCTCAGTCGGTATAGCGACTGGCTACGGGCTGGACGACCGAGGGGTCGGAGTTCTTGTCCCAGTAGGGCTGTTGGGATAACTGTTAACTTCCGATAACAACTTGCACCGTTCAGACCGCGATGTGGATGGACGGGACATGCAGCACGAATAGTAGAATCAAGATATACATGGAAAATTTGTTTGGAAGACGGAAGCCCTGAACCCATATCCTGCTCGGTGAACATCCATCGCTTCCCGGGCAGTTAATCTGCGTTAATTAAT
>NW_019735676.1:0-1133 GCF_002891405.2 Cryptotermes secundus
GGGGTTACCAACCTAGAAGTAACTTAATGAAGGATGAGAATGGTGCTCTGCTTGCAGATTCCTACAACATTTTGAACAGGTGGAAGAACTACTTCTCTCAGCTATTGAATGTACATGGGGTCAGTTATGTTAGGCAGACAGAAATGCATACTACAGCTGAGCCGTTAATACCTGATCCTACCCCTTTTCAGGTTGAAAGTGCTAATGCAATATTGAAAAGGTATAAATCGCCAGGTAGTGATCAAATTCTGGCAGAACTTATTCAAGCAGGAGGCAAAATATTATGTTCTAAGATCCATAAGCTAATTAATTCTATTTGGCATGAGGAAAAATTGCCTGATCAGGAGAAGGAGTCTATTATTGTACCAGTTCACAAGAAGGGTGATAAAACTGACTGTAGTAATTATCGCGGGATATCACTGCTATCAACTTCATACAAAAATTTTATCCAATATTATTCTCTCAGCTGTCGAGACCCAGACACAAAGCAGTACAGATGTGTCGTGTGCACCGCTCTATGAACTGTGTCTAAAAGGCAAAGAGAGAGAAAAAAAAAAGTGAAGCATTCCCTGCAATACTCGTCTAAACTGTGTTAAAACTGCCGAGTTTAACAGTGCTGTTACTGATTTTTGTCCTTCACAGTGGTTATCGGTTGGTGTTAACTCAGTTCTTTACATCATGTGAACCTAGGCAGTGTCGCCGACATTTCAAAGTGCACAGTACTATATTAAAAATATTCCAACCAACTCAGCTTCCGCAAAACCAGTGCTTCAGTGTCAATCAGCAACAACACCCAATACAACAACAACAACTTATGCAGCAACAGCTAATGATGCAGCAGCAGCTGCTGACGCAGCAACAGCAAATGATGCCATACCCACAAGCACCATTACAACCACGGGTAATGTTACAGCAACCAACAATGCCCCAACAGGTCATGCAACAATCCCAACTGTACCAGTACAAACAAATCAATCACAGTATACCCCACAACAATCGTCCAACGTGCAACCATCATCCATCACGTCCCAGCGCACTAACCAACATGGAGACAAAAACTCGANCAGTATACCCCACAACAATCGTCCAACGTGCAACCATCATCCATCACGTCCCAGCGCACTAACCAACAT
>NW_019735677.1:0-396 GCF_002891405.2 Cryptotermes secundus
CGAAACGTATAGTAAAGTCCGTGTAGGTAAACATTTGCCTGATAAGTTTCCTTTAAAACAGAATGAACTAAAACAAGGAGATGCTTTATCGCCACTACTTTTCAACTTTGCTTTAGAATATGTCATTAGGAAGGTCCAGGGAAACCAGGTGGGACTGAAATTAAACGGGACACATCAGCTGTTGGCCTATGCCGATGATGTGAATCTACTGGGTGATAATGTAGATACCATAAAGAAAAACACACAAACTTTAACTGACGCAATTAAAGAGGTTGGTCTAGAAGTAAACACAGAGAAAACTATGTTGCTGTCTCGTCACCAAAATGCAGGGCAAAATCATGATGTGAAGACAGGAAACAGATGTTTGAAAATGTGGCACAGTTCAGATATTTGGGA
>NW_019735678.1:0-428 GCF_002891405.2 Cryptotermes secundus
TTCCTTAAATTATTATATATCCTTCATAGTTTCATTGAAATTATTGAATCCTTATATATTGTCAAACAACTGGATAGATTTCCATAATTATAAAATGGAATTTTTGACAATTTTTTGAAAATCTTTGAATTAAATTGAATTGTGTAATAATTCTTGTAAAAATTTCCTTAATTCGTTGAAACTTTCAAAACCTGGTTTACACTCGATAAATTTAACATATTATGAATCAGAATTGACTAAAAATTCGATAATGTAATGTAGAAAATGTCAATATTTTGGACAGATTTCCATTTAATAAGAAGAAATCTTTCACATATTATGTGTAATTCCTTATTATAACATGAAATATTCAAAGAATATGCGGAAATATATATTTAAAAATTGTTTGAGTTCGTTTATAATTTGTATAAATTCTATTAATTAACTTA
>NW_019735679.1:0-1002 GCF_002891405.2 Cryptotermes secundus
GCTTTGCAATGATAGCTTGCTATCTTTGGGTTACTAGCTTGCAAGCTTTGCATTGCTACCTTACTAGTTTGCGTTGCTAGCTTGCTAGCTTTGCTTTGCTTGGTTGCTTGTTTGTGTGCTTTTCGTTTCTTGTTGCTAGCATTCGTTGCTTGCTTTCTAGCTTCGCGTTGCTAGCTTGCTAGCTTTCCTTTGTTAGCTTTGCTAGATTTGAGTTACTAGCTTGCTAGCTTTGCGTTGCTTGCTTGCTTGCTTGCTTGCTTTGCGTTTCTTTCTTGCTAGCTTTCGTTGCTAGCTTCCTAGTATTGCATTGCTAAATTGCTAGTTTTGCGTTGTAAGCTTGCTAGCTATTCGTTGCTCGCTTGTTAGTTATGCGTTGCAAGCTTGCAAGTCTTGCGTTGCTAGCTTGACAGCTTTGCGTTTCTAGCTTCCCAGCTTTGCTTTGTTAGCTTGCTAGATTTGCGTTGCTAGCTTGCCAGCTTGACTTTGCTAGCTTACCAGCTTTGCGTTTCTAGCTTGCTATCTATCCTTTGCTAACTTGCTAGCTTGCTAGATATGCGTTGCTAGCCTGCTAGCTTTGCGTTGCTAGCTTGCAATCTTTGCGTTGCTATCTTACCTTGATTGCTTTGCTATCTTGCCAGGTTTGGTTTGCCAGCTTTCAAGCTTTGAGTTGCAAGCTTGCCAGCTTTGCGTTACTAGCTTGCAAGATTTGCGTTGTTAGCTTGCCAGCTTTGCTTTGCTAGCCTGCTAGATTTGCTTAGCTAGCTTGCTAGCTTTGCGTTGGTAGCTTGCATGATTTGAGATTCTAGCTTGCTAACTTTGAGTTTTAAACTTGCTAGCTGTGCGTTGCTAGCTTTCTAGATTTGCGTTGCTAGCTTGCTATCTTCCCGTTGCTAGCTTGCTAGCTACGCGTTGCTATTTTGCTAGATTTGCGTTACTAGATTCGTTGCTTGCTTTCAGTTTCTTGCTTGCTAAATTTCCGTTGTTATTTTGCTAGCTTTGTTT
>NW_019735680.1:0-230 GCF_002891405.2 Cryptotermes secundus
AACTCCTAGGCCCCCACCAACTACAAAAGAAAATTATACTTTATGTATACCCCTGTTTGAATTAAATGCCTCAACAACTGGCCAATTACTTAGTAGTATTAGCCAAGTCCACAATATACAAGACCTATATGGCGACAAATAACACCGACCGCAAAACAACAGACTACTGGAGACTGTTCCGATTAAGGCTACAGTATAGAATGTATATAGAAATGCACAAAAGCCATTAC
>NW_019735680.1:331-465 GCF_002891405.2 Cryptotermes secundus
ATATTAGAACATAAGTTTGACCGTTACTGTCAAAAGCACTATTATATTTAGTATAAGCTATTGTTAATTGTTATATATACTGTTATTGTTATCATTGTTATTGATAATAAAATCATTACCAGTTAAAAAAAAAC
>NW_019735681.1:0-412 GCF_002891405.2 Cryptotermes secundus
ATCTTGCTAGATTTGCGTTGCTAGCTTGCGAGCTTTGCGTTTCTAACTTGCTAGGTATGGTTGCTATCTTGCCTGGTTTGCATTTCTAGATTGCCAGCTTTGTCTTCTTAGCTTTCCAGCTATGCGTTGCTAGCTAGCCATCTTTGCGTTGCTAGCTTGCTATCTTTGCGTTTCTAGCTTGCTATCTTTGCGTTGCTAGGTTGCTAGAATTGCGTTGCTGGCTTGCAAGCTTTGCAATGCTAGCTTGCCAAATTTGCGTTGCTAGCTTACCAGGTTTGCTTTTCTAGCTTGCCAGCTTTGCTTTGCTAGCTTGCTAGATTTGCGAGGCTAGCTTGTTATCTTTACGTTGCTAACTTGCTACCTTTAATTTGCTAGCTTGCTAGCATTCATTGGTAGCTTGTTAGCTTGCTAG
>NW_019735682.1:0-211 GCF_002891405.2 Cryptotermes secundus
TGCACAGTGCGTATCGATCAGTTCGAGTTCGAGTTCTAATGTGGACATCGCTGAGTTAAGTAGTCAACGCCGAGTGTGTTATCAACAGTTCTCCAGTCAGCCGACTACTGTTGGAGTATAGCAGCCGTCGCGGAAAGAAGATCCGGACGTGAGTGTGATTGAGCATTTGGGAGCGTGTGAGACAGTGATACCTAGCTCCCCGACTGTAAAC
>NW_019735683.1:0-212 GCF_002891405.2 Cryptotermes secundus
TAGCGGTAACGTAGCGCTCGCTTAATAGGCGAGTAATCACCCCGCCACTCTCCCCGCGGTGACGTCTCGAGCGGAGCCGAAGTGAGCCGAGCGGAGCCGACGTTAGCCGAGTCCCCGCAACCTTGAAGCTATGCAAAGCGAGTCAACAGCGGTGACGTCACCAAGTGAGTAACAGCGTCCTAGGCTATACGCCACGTCACACTAGCAACAGC
>NW_019735684.1:0-251 GCF_002891405.2 Cryptotermes secundus
AGTCGGCTGACTGGAGAACTGTTGATAACACACTCGCTCGACTACAACTCAACTCGGCGACTGCTAGGTTACAACTGGCTAGTAGCTGCTGTGCAGTTCCCTTATATAGCCGCAGTGTTGCCTGTTGCGTACCACGTCACAGTAGGAAGCGGTGCCGCGTCACCGTGTTTGCGTACAGCCTAGCAACGCAGTTACCTCGCGCCGTCTTACGTCACCGCGCGTTGCGCGTTACGTCACCGCGGATAGGGAGG
>NW_019735684.1:309-391 GCF_002891405.2 Cryptotermes secundus
TTCAGCATTGATCTTATGAGCATAAATATATACACACCAGATTTTTAAGGTTCATTATATTCCTTCAGTTATTTTATTCTGC
>NW_019735685.1:0-662 GCF_002891405.2 Cryptotermes secundus
ACGTGACCTCTGGGTTACGCAAAGAACTTGATGGGAAAAGGGATCTGCTCCGCGTCGCAGCGTACGCAGTTGCCAGAGAGAGAGAGACGTTAAATCCAAAGATCCTACACCGAAAGAACCGTGACACGGTTCAGGATCTCACCCTCTCTCCACCTGGCAAAAACAACAGGCACCTCCCACACTCCTGGTTCCATCCATGGACNACGACGACAACCAAGCAGATGCGCAGCTAACTGCGCTAGCCCGTTTTCTCTCTAGTGCCCATCCGTAGATACTCCTCAGCTCCATGCGCGGAAGTGTTCCCTTCCGGAGAGTCGCGGGTGCCAGCCAGCCAAACCCTCCGACACGACCGTCGCATCCCTTGATCACGCCTCTGAGTTGCTAAGGGAGCACCAACTTCAGACGGCGATCCTAGCGGGCGCGGAGTACATAAATCCAGGAGAATCGAAGTTACAAATCATCTCTGGCGCCGACGTCACCATAGTCGGAGTAATCTCGTCGCATACGACATCGCGAGCCAACAGGAAGGATAAAGGAGGACACTCGCTGAAACACACACACACAAACTTCAGGCAACATCACTGTACTACAGGAAAAGCTCACAAAAATTATAATATATCATTCATGGGTAGTCCATTAGTTACTTGTAGCTAATCACCTGC
>NW_019735686.1:0-1069 GCF_002891405.2 Cryptotermes secundus
ATGTCACTCTCTTATAGAAGATTACACCTAGATATTTTGCACTATATTCAAACGGAATATTTCTTCCATTTAGAGAAAGACAAGACTCGGGCAGTCGACAACCACGAGAGTAGTACGCCCCCCCCCCAAGGTTTATTTCCTTAATTTCTATATTGCAGCGCTCACAACAGATCTCCGTTGACCTGAGACTGCGCTCGAGTTTTCTAACAATCAAACCCTACTTGCGATCTGTCACGTAACGACAGGTGTCATCCACAAAGAGGGCCAGGTGAACACCACGAGTTTTGGGGGCATCATTTATATACAAGTTGAAAAGAGTAGGGGAAAGGACAGAACCTTGTGACACCCCTGCTTCCATTTCCCTTGGCGTTAACATTTCGCCTTCTACCGAGACTCTGAATTTAGTTAAGTAAGAAAGACCCAATAAGAGTAGTCAACCTGTTCGAGGATTCCAATTTTGATAACTTGTAGAGCAATGCTGTGTGCCTCGTGGTATAAAAAGCTTTTTCGATGTCCAAGAACATCGCAGCCGTAGATATTTTATTGTTGAAATTAAGGGTTATGTGGTCCGCCATATAATCTTTCTCTTACTGAACTGCAATATGAATAGATACAAGATTTTCCGTGATCATTTTCTTTAAGATATGTTATTTTTGCCATATAGTCCTTTCCATTATTGAACTGGAATATGAATAGATACAAGATTTTCAGTATTCGTTATATTTATTTAAGAGTAGTAGTACCCGGCCACGCGTTGCTGTGGCTCAGTCTGGTTAAATGGAAAAGAAAGAAAAAAGAGAATGCGCACGTTTCTAATATGTTTAATATCACAATGCTTGTGGGTATACAATATTTTTTGTTGTTCCATTGTCTGTGCGGATAAAGAGATTACCTGGTTTGCCGACTCTAGAACACGCAACATATTATTGTCCATGTGAGAAGCAATCCGTGTCTAGATCTAAACCGCACAATTCTAAAGATTGGCCCCGAGCTTTGTTGATAGTGAATGCAAACGTCAATCGATTTGGGAATTGCAATCTCTTAAATTGAAATGGCACATCCGTTGGAA
>NW_019735687.1:0-538 GCF_002891405.2 Cryptotermes secundus
TCTGAGAAGTAGTGGGTCTGGAACGGGGTCCACTCAGACTCGTGATGAAAATTGAGGAGCTATTTGGAGGAAATAGCGGCTCCGGTCTAGAAACCCTAAATTAACGGCCGTGGGGATTCGTTGTGCTGACCACGCGACACCCTCTATCCGCTAAAGTTGGCACTAACTTTGCTGACAAGCGGCGGTCGATCGGTCGGTATAGTTCGCTTGCGAAATAAAATCACGTAGTTTGTTTTTTTGTTTGTTTGTTTGAGCCTTCTTATTTTTCCGTATGCCCTCGAATCCTCCTGCAAACTCTTTATCTACCTCTCTTTGTCCATTTTGTATAAATCATATAATAATTTGAGGTGCATTGTATTGTTGAAGAGGATGGCTATAGGCCACTGCACTGTACATTGGTATATACGAAATGTGTGTATTATCATGAAGTTAATCAACAGCAAAAGGCTACACTGAATACTCAAGAAATTCAATTACCTTATCAGCATATACAGCGCTAATTAGAAGCACAGATTCAGTTAATTCTTTATTAAAAGCA
>NW_019735688.1:0-813 GCF_002891405.2 Cryptotermes secundus
ATCTAGCAAGCTAGCAATGCAAAGATAGCAAGCTAGAAACGCAAATCTAGCAATCTACCAACGAATCCTAGCAAGCTAGCAACGCAAAGTTGCAAGCTAGCAACGCAAAGCTAGTAAATTTGCAACGCAAATCTACCAAGCTAGCAAGCTGGCAATGCAAAGCTAGCAAGCTAGCAAATCAAAGCTAGCAAGCTAGCAACGCAAAGATAGTAAGTTAGCAACGTAAATGTAGCAAAATAGCAAGGTAGCAACGCAAAGCTAGCAAGTTACCATCGCATATATAAATTTAGCAAGGTAGCAACGCATAGCTTTCAAGCTAGCAAAGCAAAACTGGCAAGCTAACAACACAAATCTCGCAAGCTAGCAACGCATATCTAGCAAGCTAGCAACGCAAAGATAGCAAGCTAGCAAATCAAAGATATCAAGCTGGCAACGCAATGCTAGCAAGTTAGCAACGCAAAGCTAGCAAGCTAGCATTGCTAAGATAGCAAGATAGCAACGCAAAACTACCAAGCTAGCAATGCAAAGCTAGCAAGCTAGCAACGGAATGCTACGAAGCTAGCAACACAAATGTAGGATGATAACAACTTATCAACTCAAAGCCAGCAAGATTGCAACGCAAAGCTATCAAGCTAGCAACGCAAATCTAGTAATCTAGCAAAGCAAAGCTAGCAAGGTAGCAACGCATAGCTTTGTAGCTAACAAAGAAAAGCAAGAAATTTAGCAACGCAAGCTAGCAAGGTAGCAACGCAAAGATACCAAGGTAGAAACGCAAATCTAGCAAGCTAGCAACGCAAATTTGGCAAGCTAACA
>NW_019735689.1:0-1122 GCF_002891405.2 Cryptotermes secundus
TTGGCACGCTGAGTGATACCTAGCAAATAGCAACACATATTCGTCCTATGGTTAAGTGCGCTTATGCGAGATATTTATCGCCCCATTGCTTAGTTATGCATGTAACATTAATATCAATAATAATACAAGTACAGTCCACAGTCCAAGGTAAATTACAGCAATTTTATGAACCGAAACCTGGGCACAGGCGACTGTGCTGCTCAGAAAAAAACTATGTAACTAATTAAATACAAAAGTATTTGGCTGAAGAACGCTGTTTGCTGCAAAGCTGGAGAGAGAGAGTGAGCATTGAAACGGACTCAGGAGGCCATGACAATGGAGGAGGACAAGGGAGTAAAAGATGATGAAGCTATGGTATAGAAGGTATGGGACGTAGCAGGACTTAGGGAGTGGTGGGGCATGGAAAGATACACGAAGTTACAGAGGATGATGTTAAAATCTGTAAGGTGTATAGTACCCAATTAAATGAATAAAACAGGGCCCCGTCAACATGTTTCCAGGAATCAATGTTTATTCAGATATGTGTGCCAGGGTCTAGGAGGGCGCCTTAGATGATGGAATCTTAAGACCCCTTGTCTTTCCTAGCAGACTAGCAGGTGCAGTGCACCGTCTTTTGTTTTGTAAGTGATTTACCCGTTACTCCTGTAAAATGTGCCTCTTCACATCGATCAGATATGTCATTCATGCTTGATAGGGCACCGCCTCATTTATCTACATTGTCAGACAGCAACACAGCCAGACTTTCCATGAAGAGTGGTAACATGCGGAGGTCCTGAATATTGTCTTTCACGAATCGATGATTTCAGTTTTCTGCATTTTGGTTGGGGACACAGGAAGTGTTCTGCGTACTCAGTGTCGACCACTGATGATCAGTGATTTCAAGGTATCACAGCAACGAGCACAGAATGCCTGTCAGGGGATTAGAGTGAAGCTAGGATCATCGGGCACAATGCGCAAACCGGTGCGCCAAAGAGCAGAAAGTCGTTTTGAAATGCATGGGACCCACGTGCATAACCGGCTGTAGGTTTCACATGAACATCGCCCATATATGAGTAGGTACTGGTTTGTGGACACATGAGACTGGGAATATTCGTTCATTTTAGTGAGTACTTTACATTCTTA
>NW_019735690.1:0-1291 GCF_002891405.2 Cryptotermes secundus
TCCAAATTATTGACAATTCCTACATTATGTTAGGTAAAATTAAGTCAATACTGATTGATATTATGTTAATTTTATCCAATATAAACCAGTTTTTGAAAGATTTCAAAGTAATATATGGAATTTTTGAAAAATAATTATTACAGATTTCAAGTATTCCTAAAGAATTTCAACAAATTGTCAAATATTACACTTTAATATACGGAAATCTATCCAATATTCTTAGGATATTAAATTATTAATTAATTTTAATGATATTTTGTAGGAATCCATTATAATTTAAGTAATTCTAAGCTAAATTTGACCTCCTTGAACCTAATTCATATAAATTTAACGAAAAATCCTTCCAAGATTTCACCACAATATAAATAATATAAATTATTTTGTGAAAGATTTTACACTAATTCTGGGAATTTAGCAGTATTTTGACGAGTTACATAATAATTCAGGAAATTTAAATAAAAATTGAAAGATTAGAAGTAAATTTGCGGAATTATAATTGAATTTTAAATGTTACAATGAAATGAATAAAATTTAAATCTAAAATTCTTTGAAATGTTCCCCTTAACATAAAGAATTATAACCAATATATAAGAGATTTCTCCCTAATTTAAGGAATTTCTTCAAATTTCTGATTATTACTGTATTATGTAACGAATTTCAATAAAATGTTCAGAAAATCTAATTTAATACAAAGAATTTAAACAAATTATGAACGAAATCAACCTATTTGTTGACAATTTTTCGAATATCCTTTGACGATTTCATGTTAATATAACAAATTGCAGATAATAGGTGAAAGATTTCTTGTTATTAAATGGATTTCTGATCAAATTATTGATGATTCCTACTTTATATTAGAGAAATTTAATTCAATACTGATTGATATTACGTAAATTTTAACGAATATAAACCAGGTTTTTAAAGATTTCAAAGTAATATATGGAATTTTTGTAAAATAATTATTCCAGATTTCAAGTATTTATAAAGAATTTCAACAAATTGTCAAATATTACACTTTAATATACGGAAATCTATCCAATTTTCTTAGGATATTAAATTATTAATTAATTTTAATCATACTTTGTAGGAATCCATGATAATTTAAGTAATTCTAAGTTAAATTTGACCTCCTTCAACCTAATTCATATAAATTTAACGAAAAACCCTTCCAAGAATTCACCACAATATAAATAACATCAAATATTTTTTTAAAGATTTTACACTAATTCTGGGAATTCTAGCATTTTTTACGATTTACATAATAATTCAGGAAATTTAAATAAAAATTGAA
>NW_019735691.1:0-473 GCF_002891405.2 Cryptotermes secundus
TAGGATATTAAATTATTAATTAATTTTAATCATATTTTGTAGGAAGCAATTAAATTTAAATAATTCTAAGCTAAATTTGACTTTCTTCAACCAAATTTATATAAATATTAACCAAAAATTCTTTCAAGATTACAACACAATAAAATAATATAAATTATTTTGTGAAAAATTTGACACTAATTGTGGGATTTCTAGCATAATTTTGACGATTTACATAATAATTCAGGAAATTTAAGTAAAAATTGAACGATTCAAATTTAATTTGCGTAATTATAATTGAATTTTGAACGGTTACAATGAAATGAATATTATTTAAACCTAAAATTCTTTGAAATTTTCACTTTAGCATAAAGAATTTTTTCAAATTTATAAAAGATTTCACCCTAATTTAAGGAATTCCTTCAAATATCTGATTATTACTGTATTTGGTAACGAATTTCAATGAAATGTTCAGAAAATCTAAGTTAATTTAA
>NW_019735692.1:0-248 GCF_002891405.2 Cryptotermes secundus
CAGAGACAGTCGAGATCCAGCCACGACAACATAGGCAGCAAAGCACTAGGCCAGAAGCTAGGCGAAATAGTTTTGTTACTGCAAGTGGTAATTCTTGCAAAGTGTATAAGTGTAAAAGCGAGGAAAAATAAATACTCGCGTGATAGATTTCGATTTATTTTCATTTTGATTTAATTTTGATTTAATTATTTCGTGTTACATTGCGTTGGAATTGAGCTGTGTCGTTTACCATAGCGTTCATTTCGTGA
>NW_019735692.1:344-582 GCF_002891405.2 Cryptotermes secundus
GGTGCAATTAGGAATTAAGCTGTGTCTATTGATCTGCGTTTGAATTGAAATATTTCGTCAGTATTTTTTAATTTTTTGTTTCTTCTTTGTTTTCCAGTTCGTTTTCTTTCATTTTTAATGTTTTGCAATTTCATATTTTTTTGTTATAACTTCCTTTCTTCTTCTTCAGCGCAGTCACTTCCATAGTAATGCCAGAACAGACCGTTGCATAGGATAAGAGGTTCCGTTGCGTAACAAC
>NW_019735693.1:0-448 GCF_002891405.2 Cryptotermes secundus
CATATCTCCCACGCTACCCTTCGCCCGAGGTCCTAGAACTTACCCTCTCCTCCTCTTCCCCAATGATACGTGATTTTCCCACCTTTTCTGCCCCTGTGTCTCGGAAAGAAGTATGTTTTTGGAGCAAAGAGTTAGTCTGATAAGTGGATCCACTTGGGTAAGCACGTCTGCTGACCAGCCAGGGATATTTCCTAAATTTCAATTCATACGGGTGTTGTTTCAAAATTGCGTTTCGGCATACTCTGGGTCTGGCCGCAGACGTTGGGGTTTATAGTCGCCAGCTATCGGGGGGATGGCGTGGCGGCGATACGAGAGTTAGTTCTTTTATATAAATATATATATTATATTCTTGAGGCCACCTGTGAGGGAGGTTTGCTTAGCCTGTATTATATAGACATGTAACTTTTTGATGCCGCCTGTGGCGGACCAGTTCAATTTAGTTATTCAA
>NW_019735694.1:0-511 GCF_002891405.2 Cryptotermes secundus
ATCGCCATCGCCATCGCTATCGCCATCGTCATCGTCATCGTCATCATCGCCATCGTCATCGTCAACTTCATCATCATCATCATCATCATCGTCATCGTCATCGTCATCTTCATCGTCATCATCATCGTCATCGCCATCGCCATCGTCATCGTCATCGTCTTCTTCATCATCATCATCGTCATCGTCATCATCTTCATCGTCATCGTCATCGTCATCGTCATCGCCATCGCCATCGCCTTCGCCATCGCCATCGCCATCGCCATCTCCGTCGCCATCGCCATCGTCATCGTCATCGACATCGTCATCGTCATCGTCATCATCATCGCCATCGCCATCGCCATCGTCATCTTCATCTTCATCGTCATCTTCATCTTCATCATCATCATCATCATCGTCATCGCCATCGCCATCGAAATCGTCATCGTCATCGTCATGGTCATCATCATCATCATCGTCTTCGTCATCATCATCATCGTCATCGTCATCGTCATCAAAATCGCCATCCCCCTCA
>NW_019735694.1:696-820 GCF_002891405.2 Cryptotermes secundus
CGCCATCGCCATTGCCATCGAGATCGCAATCGCCATCGCCATCGCCATCGTCATCGCCATCGTCATCGTCAGCGTCATCGTCATAGTCATCGTCGTCATCATCATCATCTTCATCATCATCATC
>NW_019735695.1:0-517 GCF_002891405.2 Cryptotermes secundus
GCTCTTACGGTTGTTGACTGGTTCACGGTTCTGCGTTTCCCAGCGGCCAGCACACAGCCAACTGTGGGTCAAATATTAATTTTGCAAATGAATGAGCATGCCTGATGGTCCATAATATTTCAAATTAAGGGAAGTCATTAAATTTGTGGATGACTTGATGGCATTATGTTTCACGGCAATAAATGCAGTTCATGCGTGGGAATGTGTATATGATTTGTCAGCAGTGGGCGGCAGTTATCAACTCCATTAGTCATTTCTTCTGTTACTGTTAGTGAGCATTGTGTTCTATCATGATGCGGTAAACTTTAGAGCAGTGTGCATTTCTGTATGACACTTATGCCAAATACAATTCTGCTAGTAAGTGCTGGTGAAAATTTTGTGATGAAAGAGTCCCAGGAGACAAACAATTCACAATTTGGTGAATACACTTTCATTAACAAGACTCTTAATAGACAAAAAACAAAAGAATAAGTGCCCAGTGCTCAATGTCTAGCTCAAAGAGACTGGAGTGTCACAG
>NW_019735695.1:652-1020 GCF_002891405.2 Cryptotermes secundus
TTTTAAATGTAATTGTATACATTTCCGCTCATGCTTATTGAAATTATATCATTATTATTGTGCACACAAATGCATATTTTAAAGTTTTATTGGTTTTTACAGCATAATTTGGCATAATTTTCAAATAAGGTCATATTTTTCTCATTTTAGAATAAATTCGTTTATATAAGGTACAATTTTGGCTCCATAATGTTTTGTATTACAAAATAAATTTCAGACTGGACTGTTGTTCCAATGTGGCATAGAGTTCAAGTGCATGAAGTTCATATTAAAAGCCACATTTTTTACTGGACTATACTTGCAGTTTCAAAGGCAAAATTTGAGGAATGCAACATTTATAACCTGGCTAGCTGGCTTTTCCCAGGCTC
>NW_019735696.1:0-461 GCF_002891405.2 Cryptotermes secundus
CCCCTGCCGTTTCATCGGAGATATCTCAATTAGAGGAGGCCAAACGACATCACTGGCAAACTTCCTGTACTTCGCAATTGAGGTGTCGTGTGTGTTTTTCGCGTGGGAAACGAAGAACCGTCCGGACAAAGTGCGTGAAGTGTGACATCGGACTCTGGATTTCCGGATGTTTCCAAGATTTCCACACGAAGCCAACATTCCGTTAGACGACGCAGATGGGAAGAGAGACAACTTATAAAGATGGTGACCAAAAATCATGTAAGTGGAAAAAGAATTTATAACTTAAAATTAGATTTTAAAAAGACGGCCGCACGCGTGGAATGCGCGATGACATATGGCGTCATTTGTCCCCTTGACTTTATTTTAATGACGCCAAATGGCATCGCTCGGCTCTTAAAGGTTAAATAACTCCACATATCCTGTACAGGGGCTTTAGCACCCATAGGATATAGAGCTAGTCA
>NW_019735697.1:0-549 GCF_002891405.2 Cryptotermes secundus
CCGTCTAGATTACAATATTATATTTAAGCATCCTGTTGCACTCTATACGATACACTCTATATACGTGAGCACACGTAATAAAGAATAGCAGCGGCACGCACACAGAAAGACTACACAGGATAACAACTATACAGTGTGGAAACAAGAACTAGCCGCTGCAGCACTTTAAACATAGGGCGAATAACCCTAATAATTTTAAAATTTTAAAATTTGGAGAAAGAATTTAAAGGTTTTAAAATTAGAACTAAAGATTTTATTATGGTGCCATTACAATAAAGTAAAATNTAATCTACGAGCCAGACAGCTATCAACAGATTGGAAGTTGATAATGACAGGGAGAGTGTTTTAGATGTTAAATTTTGAGCTGGGTGCAGTGTGACAGCGACGTGAGTGTTATACACCTGATGATGATCGTCTGAGGCCGAAACATGTAGTGTGTGGAAGCAAGATCAAAGACACAAAATATATTGTTTGCACTTTAGACGGAGTTTATATCATTTACCATCTAGATGTTATCCGTGCAGCCGGAAGGGATCACACTGAACATCT
>NW_019735698.1:0-11445 GCF_002891405.2 Cryptotermes secundus
AAAAGGCTGGCGACAGGCTGGAAGGCAGCTAGGCAGGCAGGCAAGCCGGCCGCCAGGCAGGCAAGGAGGCAAGCCGATATGCAGACCGGAAGGCAGGCAGGCAAGCCGCAAGGCAGCCAGGCATGCAAACGGAAAGGCAGCCAGGCAGGGAGGCCGGTAGACACCCAGGCAGGAAGGCCTCCAGATAGGCCGGCAGCCAGGCCTCCAGGAGGAAGGCCGGCCGGGTTGCAGGAAGGCCGGCCATTAGGCAGAAAGTCAGACAGGTAGACCTAGAGGCAGGCGGGCAGAGAAGTGTGCGTGCAGCTAGGTAGACAGGCAGGCCGGCATCCAGGGCGCCGAAAAGCAGGCAGATGAAGAGGCAAGCCGACAAGCAAGCCGCAACGCAGCTAGGCATGCAAGCCGAAAGGAAGCCAGGCAGGAAGGTAGACAGCCAGGCAAGAAGGCCTGCAGATAGTCCGGCAGGCAGGCCTCCGGGAGGCAGGCCGGCCGAGAAGCAGACAAGTATGTATGTAGGTGGGTTGATGGCATGTGCGTGGACGGCTGGACGTACGGGCAGGCAGTTAGGAAGGCTGGGTCGAAGGCAGGCCAGCAGGCAGGCGTGCACCCAGGCCGGCAGGCAGGCAGGTCGGCATCAATGTAGGCAGGCAGGAAGGCCTGCATTCAGGCCCGACCACAAGGAGGCAGCCAGGCACGCAAGCCGACATTCAGGCACGCCGATAAGCAGGCAAGCAGAGGCAGGCCGACAAGGAGGCAGGCAGGCAGAGGGGCAACACAAGTATGTATCAGGTGGTTGGAGGCAGGGAGGCAGGCATGCAGCCAGACAGGGAGGCAGGCATGCAGGCCTGCAGCGAGGCAGGCAGGCCGGTAGAGAGCCAGGCAGGCCTGCAGAAAGACCCGCAGTTGGGCATCCGGAAGGCAGGCCGACCGGCCGAGAGCAGACAAGGATGGCAGGTGCGTGGACGGGTGGACGGACGGGCAGACAGGAAGGCAAACCGGTCGAAGGCAGGCCAGCAGCCAAGCAAGGCAGGATGGCAGGCCTGCATCCAACCCAGGCAGGCCGAAATGCATGCAGGCAGGGCCGCCGACAAGCAGGCAGCTTGGCAGGCAGGGAAGACGATATTCAGGCACGCCGACAAGCAGGCAAGCAGAGACAGGAATGCAGAGGGGCACATAACTATGTGTCAGATGGGTTGACGGCAACTGGGTGGACGGACGGATGGAACAAGGAGGCCGACAGGCCGGAAGGAAGCCAGACAGGCAGGCGGACCCGCAGGCAGGAGGATCGGCAGCAGGCAGACCGGCCGGCAGGGAGGCGTACTGGCCGGCAAGCGGACCGGACGGCATGCGAGCCGGACAACAGGCCGAACGGACAGCAGGCCGACCGGACGGAAAGTGGACCGGCAGAAAAGTATGTATGCTGTTGGGTGGATGGCTGGACGGACGGGCAGGCAGGAAGGCAGGCCGGCCGGATGGAAGGCCGGACGGATGGAAGGCAGACCGGCCGGATGGCAGGCAGGCCGGATGGCAGGCAAGCCGCATGGCAGCCAAGCCGGATGGCAGCCAGGCCGGATGGCAGGCAGGACCGCTGGCAGGGAGGCCGGAAGACAGGCAGGCAGAGGTATACAATTATGTAGAAAGTGGGTGGACGGGTGTACGCATGGACAGGCAGGCCGCCAAGCAGGCAGGCAGTGATGCAGCCAGGCAGGCAGGCCGGAAGACACCCAGGCAGGCCGGAAGGCAGAAGGGCAGGTCGCCAGGAAGCGAGGCACGCCAGAATGCAGCCAGGCAGACCGGAAGTCAGCCAGGCAGATCGAAAGACAGCAAGGCAGGAAGGCCTGCAGATTGGCTGGCAGGCAGGCCTCCGTGAGGCAGACCGCCCGAGAAGCAGACAATTATGTATGGAGGTGGGTGGATGGTAGGTGCGTGGACGGCTGGACGTACGGGCAGGCAGGAAGGCAGACTGGGTCGATGGCAGGCCAGCAGGCAGGCCTGCAGCCTGGCAGGCCGGCAGGCAGGCAGGTCGGCAACCATGTAGGTAGGCTGGAAGGCCGGCATTCAGGCCCGCCGACAAGGAGGCAGCCAGGCACGCAAGCAGATATTCAGGCACGCCGACAAGCAGGCAAGCAGAGGCAGGCCGACAAGGAGGCAGGCACGCAGAGGGGCACAAGTATGTATCAGGTGGGTGGACGGAAAATGTGTAGACGGAAAGGAGGCCGACAGCCTGGAAGGCAGCCAGACAGGCACGAGGATCGGCAGGCATTCATAACGGACGGCAGGCGGACCGGACGGCAGGCCGAACGGACGGCAGGCGGACCGGCAGACAAGTATGTATGCTGTTGGGGGGATGTCTGGACGGACGGGCAGGCAGGAAGGCAGGCCGTTCGGAATAAAGTCAGGCCGGCCGAATGGAAGACAGGCCGGCCGGATGGCAGGCAGGAAGGCTTGCAGGGAGGCCGGAAGATAGGGCAGGCAGAGGCATACAATTATGTATAAGGTGGGTGGACGGGTGTACGCAGGGAGAGGCATGCCGCCAAGCAGGCAGGCAGAGAGGCAGCCAGACAGGCAGGTCGGAAGACACCCAGGCAGGCCGGAAGTCAGAGGGGCAGGCCGCCAGGAAGCGAGTCACGCCAGAATGCAGCCAGGAAGACCGGAAGTCAGCCAGGCAGGTCGGAAGTCAGGCAGGTAACCAGAAAAGCAGCCAGGCAGGAAGGCCTCCGATAGGAAGGCCGACCGGCTACCACTCAGACCGGCCGATAGGCAGAAAGGCCGACAGGTAGACCGAGAGGCAGGCAGGCAGAGAAGTGTGCGTGCAGCTAGGCAGACAGGCAGGCCGGCATCCAGGGCCGCCGACAAGCAGGCAGGTATAGAGGCAAGCCGACAAGCAAGACGCAAGGCAGCCAGGCATGCAAGCCGAAAGATGCCAGGCAGGCCTGTAGATAGGCTGGCAGGCAAGGCTCCGGGAGGCAGGCCGGCCGAGAAGCAGACAAGTATGTATGGAGGTGGGTGGTTTGCAGGTGCGTGGACGGCTGGACGTACGGGCAGACAGATTGGCAGGCTGGGTCGAAGGCAGGCCAGCATGCAGGCTTGCAGCCAGGCAGGCTGGGTCGATGGCAGGCCAGCATGCAGGCAGGAAGGTCGGAAACCATGTAGGCAGGCAGGAAGGCCGGCATTCAGGCCCGCCGACCAGGAGGCAGCCAGGCACGCAAGCAGATATTCAGGCACGCCGACAAGCAGGCAAGCAGAGGCAGGCCGACAAGGAGGCAGGCACGCAGATGGAACACAAGTATGTATCAAGTGGGTGGACGGCAAATGTGTAGACGGACAGGGAAGCCGACAGTTGGAAGGCAGCCAGACAGGCAGGAGAATGGGCATTCAGGCAGAACGGACGGCAGGCCGACCGGATTGCAGGCGGACCGGACGGCAGGCGGACCGGCAGACAAGTATGTACGCTGTTGGGTGGATGGCTGGACGGACGGGCAGGCAGGAAGGCAGGCCGTTCGGATGGAAGGCAGGTCGGCCGGATGGAAAAGAGGCCGGCCGGATGGAAGGCAGGCTTGCCGGAAGGAAGGCAGGCCGGCAGGATGGAAGGTAGGCTGGCCGGATGGCAGGCAAGACGGCTTGCAGGGAGGCCGGAAGAGAAGGCATGCAGAGGCATACAATTATGTGTAAGTTGGGTGGACGGGATTACAAACGTACAGGCAGGCCGCCAAGCAGGCAGGCAGAGAAGCAGCCAGGCAGGCAGGCCGCCAGAAAGCGAGGCAGGCCGAAAGTCAGAGGGGCAGGCCGCCAGGAAGCGAGGCCGCCCAGAATGCAGCCAGGCAGGCCGGAAATCAGACAGGCAGGTAACCTAGAAAAGAGCCAGGCAGGAAGGCCTCCGGGAGACAGTCCGGCCTGATACCAGGCAGACCGGCCGATAGGCAAAAAGGCCGACAGGTAGACTGAGAGGCAGGCGGGCAGAGAAGTGTGCGTGCAGCTAGGCAGACAGGCAGGCCGGCATCCAAGGCCGCCGACAAGCAGGCAGGTAAGGGGCAAGCCGACAAGCAAGCCGCAAGGCAGGCAGGCAGGCATTCAAGCCGAAAGGAAGCCAGGCATTAAGGCCGGGAGACAGTAAGGCAGGAAGGCCTGCAGATAGGCCGGCAGGCAGGCCTCCGTGAGGCTGGCAGCCCGAGAAGCAGACAAGTATGTATGGAGGTGTGTGGATGGTCGGTGCGTTGACGGCTGGACGTACGGGCAGGCAGGAAAGCAGACTGGGTCGATGGCAGGCCAGCAGGCGGGCCTGCAGCCTGGCAGGCCGGCAGGCAGGTAGGTCGGCAATTTTGTAGGCAGGATGGAAGGCCGGCATTTAGGCCCGCCGACAAGGAGGCAGCCAGGCACGCAAGCCGAAATTCAGTCACGCCGACAAGGAGGCATGTACGCAGAGGGGCACACAAGTATGTATCAGGTGGGTGGACGGCAAATTAGTAGACGGACAGGGAGGACGACAGGCCGGAATGCAGCCAGACAGGCAGGAGGATCGGCAGGCAGGCAGTGCGGACGGCAGGTGAACTGGACGGCAGGCCGACCAGACGGCAGTCGGACTGAACGGCAGGCCGACCGGACGGCAGGCCGACCGGACGGCAGGCCGAACTGAGGGCAGGCCGAACTGACGGCTGGCCGAAATGACGGCAGGCCGTAATGACGGCAGGTCGAACTGACGGCAGGCCGAACTGACGGCAGGCCGAACTGACGGCAGGCCGAACTGACGGCAGGACGAACTGACGGCAGGTCGAACTGACGGCAGGCCGAACAGACGGCAGGCAGAACGGACGGTAGGCGGACCGGCAGAGAAGTATGTATGTTGTTGGGTGGATGGCTAGAGGGGCGGGTAGGCAGGAAAGCAGGTCGGTCGAATGGAAGGCAGGCCGACCGTTTGGAAGGCAGGCCGGCCGGATGACAGGCAGGACGACTGGCAGGGAGGCCGGAAGACAGGCAGGCAGAGGCATACAATTATGTATAAAGTGGGTGGGCGGGTGTACGGACTGACAGGCAGGCCGCCAAGAAGGCTGGCAGAGAAGCAGCCAGGCAGGCCGGAAGACACCCAGGCAGGCCGGAAGGCAGAGGGGCAAGCCGCCAGGAATGGAGGCAGGCCAGAATGCAACCAAGCAGAACGGAAGTCAGCCAAGCATGTCGGAATTCAGGCAGGTAGCCCGGAAAACAGCCAGGCAAGAAGGCCTCCGGGAGGCATGCCGGCCTGCTACCAGGCAGACCGGCCGATAGGCAAGAAGGCCGACAGGTAGACCAAGAGGCATGCGGGCAGAGAAGTGTGCGTTCAGCTAGGCAGACAGGCAGGCCGGCATCCAAGGCCGCCGACAAGCAGGCAGGTAGAGAGTCAAGCCGGCAAGCAAGCCGCAAGGCAGGCAGGCATGCAGATAGGCCGGCAGGCATGCCTCCGTGAGGGAGGCAGGCCGCCCGAGAAGCAGACAAGTATGTATGTAGGTGGGTGGATGGAAGGTGCGTGGACGACTGGACGTACGGGCAGGCAGGAAGGCAGACTGTTTCGAAGGCAGGCCAGCAGGCAGGCCTGCAGTGAGGCAGGCCGGCAGGCAGGTCGGCAGCCATGTAGGCAGGCTGGAAGGCCGGAATTCAGGCCCCGGACGGCAGGCCGACCGGAAGGCAGGACGACCGGTCGGCAGGCCGAACTGGCGGCAGGCCGAACTGAAGAAAGGCCGAACTGACGGAAGGCCGAACTGACGGCGGGCCGAACTGATGGAAGGCCGAACTGACGGCGGGCCGAACTGATGGCGTGCCGAACTGAAAGATGGCCGAAATGACGGCAGCCCGAACTGACGGCAGGCCAAACTGACAGCAGGCCAAACTGACGGCATGCCGAACTGACGGCAGGCCGACCGGACAGCAGGCGGAACGGCAGACAAATATGTATGCTGTTGGTTGGATGGATGGTCGGAGGGGCAGAGCAGGAAGGCAGGTCGGCCGGATGGCAGGCAGGCCGGAAGACAGCAGAGCGAAAGGCCGGAAGGCAGGCAGTAGGGAAGGGAACAAGGCAGGTAGGTAGGCCGATCCAAGCAGGCAAGCAGAGGCAGGAACGCAGAGGGGCACATAACTATGTGTCAGATGGGTTGACGGCAAATGAGTGGACGGACGGACGGAACAGGGAGGTCAACCGGCCGGAAGGCAGCAAACCAGACAGGCAGGACGATAGCCAGGCAAGGAGCCCGACATCGAGTCCCCGCCGACAAGCAGGCAGGCAGGCCGACAATCAGATAGGCATTGAGAGAGGCAGACAAGTATGTATCAGGTGGGTGGACGACGAGTGGGTGGACGTGTGGAAAGTGGACGGACGAAAAGGCAGGCGACAGGCCGGAAGGCAGCTAGGCAGACAGGCAGGCCGACAGCCAGGCACGTAGGCCGGAAGCCAGGCAGGTAGGCCTGCATCCAGGGCCGCCGACAAGCAGGCAGTCAGGCAGAGAGGCACACAAATATGTATGAGATGCGTGGACGGAAAGCGAGTGGACGGACGGAAAAGCAGGCCGACAGGCCTGAATGAAGACAGGCAGGCCGACAGGCCGCAAGGCAGACAGGTAGGTCGGCAGCTAGGCAGGCAGGTAGGCAACCAGGCTGGAATGCAGGCAGGCGGGAAAACAGGCAGGCACCCAGGCAGGTACGCCGGACGGCAGCTATTGACAGCGTGCAACATCCTAGAAGGCTGTTATTTTCAGTCACCTCGGTGAAAACCTCAAATCTTGCCATGATTTCTTTCTACAATGAAGATGGAGGTGATACGTTCTTCCGCAACGTCGACTAACACGACATTGACAGCCTGCAACATCACAGAAGGCTCTCTTCTTCATAGTCACCTCGGTGAAAACACCAAATCTTCTTATTTATCTTCCACATTGAAGATTGAAGCGATACGTTCCTCGGAAACGTCGACTAACACCACACCTAGACCAACATCCCAGAAAACTGCTTTCTTCATAGTTACCTCTGTGAAATCCACAAATGATTTTATTTTTCTTTCAATCCTGAAGATTGAGGACGTACATTCCTCCGAAACGTCGGCTAACCACACATATACACGGTGCCACATCAGAGGAGACTGCTTTCTACATAGTGTCAATGTGGAAAACTCAAATCTATTTCTTTTCTACCATAAAAAGAGGCAATTTTATCTTCCGAAACGACGCCAGACACAACACCTTCACTGTGCCAAATCCGAAACCACTATATTCTTCATAGTCACCAACATCAAAACTTCAAATCTAATTATATTCCCTTATACCACGAAGAGGGAGGAGATCCTTTATTTCAAAACGTCGGTTAACCAGACATTGGCAGCTTGCAACATCATAGAAGTAAGTTTTCATCACAGTCATCTCGGTGAAATCCTGAAATCTAGCCATGTTTTTCTTTCTACCATGAAGAAGTAGGCGATACGTTCCTCCGAAACGTCGCCTACCACCACGTCGACACGGTGCCACATCCCAGAAGGCTCTTTTCTTGATAGTCACCTCGGTGAAAACACCATATATTTTTCTTTGCAAATGGAAGTTGCCGGCGATACATTTCTCCGAAACGTCCACTAACACCATAGAGCAAAATCCCAGAAGACTTCTATCTCCACAGTTAACGCTGTGAAATCCACAAATGGTTTTTCCTTCATTCCTGAAAATTGAGGCCGTATATTCCTCTTAAACGTCGGTTAACCACACATACACACTGTGCCACATACCAGAAGTCTCCTTTCTTCATAGTCTCACAGTGGAAAACTCAAACCTATTTTTCGTTCTACCCCCAAAATGGAGGAGATTTTATTCTCCGAAACGTCGGCTAACACATCAACACTGTGCCAAATCCCAAATGGCTGTATCCTTCATAGTCACCGGCGTTAAAACCTAAAATCATCTCATTGATCACGCTACCCTGAAGAAGGAAGTGAAACGTTCAACCGAAACGTCGGGTAACACCACATCTATTCGTTGCCCCATCCCAGAAGTCTGTTTTCTTCAAATTCACCGCCGTCACAACCTAAAATCTACATATTTTTCCTACTTCAATGAAAATGGTGGGGATACGTTCCTCCGAAACGTCGGCTAACACCACGTCTACACGCTCACACATCCCAGAAGACTGTCTTCATAATAGTCATCGATGTTAAAATATAAAATCAACTTTCTTTATCATTCTACCCTGAATATGGAAAGGACAAGTTCATCCGAAATGTCGCCTAACACCACATCTGGAAGGTGCCATATCCAAGAATATTGCTTTGTTCATAGTCACAGACTTCGAAATCTCAAACCATGTTTTTTCTTCTGCTCTGAAAATGGAGGACATACGTTCCCCCGAAACGTCGGTTAACACCTCATCTACACTGTGCCACATCCCAGAAGACTGTATTGTTCATAATCACCACCGTCAAAACTTCAAAACTACCTATATTCCCTTATACCCCGAAGATGGAGGAGATACGTTCCACCGAAACGTCAGCTACTCACATATTGACAGCTTGCAACATCCCAGGAGGCTGTTTTCTTCATATTCTCCTTGGTGAAAACGTCAAATCTAGCCATGTTTTCTTTCTAAAATGAAGATCGAGGCGATACGTACTTCCGAAACGTCGACTAACACGACATTGACAGCGTGCAACATTCCAGAATGCTCTTTTCTTCATAGTCTCCTCGGCGAAAACACCAGATCTTATTTTTCTTTCCTCATTGAAGATGGACGCGATAAATTCCTCTGAAACGTCGACTAACACCACACCTACACCGAGCAACATCCCAGAAGACTGCTGTCTTCATATTTACCGCTGTGAAACCACAAATGATTTATTTTTCTTTCAATCCTGAAGATTGGGCCGTACATTCCTACGAAACGTCGGCTAACCACACATAAACACTGTGGAATATCCCAGAAGACTGCTTTCTACATAGTGTCACGGTGGAAAACTCAAATCTATTCTTCTTTCTACCCTGAAAAGTAGGCGATTTTATCCTCCGAAATGTCGCTTAACACAATACCTACATTGTGCCAAATCCCAAACGACTGCATTCTTCAGTCACCAACGTCATAACTTAAAATATACTTATATTCCCTTATACCCCGAAGATGGAGTAGATACGTTCTACCGAAACGTCGGCTAACCATACATTGGAAGTTTTCAACATCATAGAAGGCAGTTTTCATCATAGTCACCTCGGTGAAAACCTCAAATTTAGTCATGTTTTTCTTTCTACCATGAAGATGGAGCCGATACGTTCCTCTGAAAGGTCGACAAACACCACATCTACACCTAGCAACATCCCAAGAAGACTACTTTCATCAGAGTGACCGCCGTGAAATCCTCAAATCATTTTTCATGCTACCATGATGATGGAGGAGATAAGTTCCTCTGAAACGGTAGCTAACAACAGATCTACACGGTTCCACATCCAGGAAGACTGCTTTCTTCATTATCATTGCCGACAAAATTACAACCCTCCTTAATTATCATTCTAATCTAATGATGAGTCGACGATTTTCCGAAACGTCGCCTTCCACAACATCGAGAAGGTGCCACATCCCAGAAGGCTCTTTTCTTCATAGTCACCTCGGTGAAAATAACAAATATTTTCTTTCCACATTGAAGGTGGAGGCGATACATTACTCCGAAATGTCCACTAACACCATAGAGCAACATCCCAGGAGACTTCTAGTTAACTAGTTAACGCTGTGAAATCCACAAATTGTTTTATTTTTCTTTCAATCCTGAAGATTGAGGCCGTAAATTCATGTGAAACGTCGGCTAACCAGACATATACACGGTGCCACATACCAGAAGACTCTTTTCTTCATAGTCTCAACGTGGAAAGCTCAAACATATTTTTCGTTCTACCCTAAAATTGGAAGCGATTTTATTGTCCGAAACGTCGGCTAACACAGCATCTACAACGTGCCAGATACCAAAAGGCTGCATTCTTCATAGTCACCGCCGTTAAAACCTCAAATCATCTTATTTATCATTCTACCCCGAAGAAGGAATTGAAACGTTCCTCCGAAACGTCGAGTAACACCACATCTATACGGTGCCCTATCCCAGAAGACTGTTTTCTTCAAAGTCACCGCCGTCAAAACCTAAAATCTATATATTTTTCCTACTTCCATGAAAATGGTGGGGATACGTTCCTCCGAAACGTCGGCTTACACCATGTCTACACGCTGCCACATCCCAGGAGACTGCTTTCATAAGTCATCGATGTTAATATATAAAATCAACTTTCTTTATCTTTCTACCATGAAGATGGAAAGAACACGTTCATCCACCATGAAAATTGATTCAATACGTTCTACTGAAACGTCCAGTCTCTCCACATCTACACGGTTCCACATCCCAGAAGACTGCTTTCTTCATAGTCACCGCCGTGAAAACCGCAAATCTTTTTAATCTTTCTACGATGAAGATGGAGGCGACACGTTCCTGAAAAACGTCGCCTAACACCAGATCTACAGGGTGCCACATCTCAGAGGACTGCTTTCTTCATAATCACCGCCGTCAAAATCCTGAAATCTTATTTCTCTTTCCACCCTGAAACTGGAGGCGATACGTTCCACCGAAACGGCGACTAGAAATGCATCTACACCGTGGAAAATCCTAGTAGAGAACTTTCTTAATAGTGACCGCCGCAAGAACTTCAAATCTTCTTACATTTCCTTCAACACTGAAGATCGAGGCCATACGTTCCTCCGAAACGCCGACTAACACCACATCTACAGCGAGCAACATCCCAGAAGACTGCTTTGTTCACAGTGACCTCCGGGAGAACCTCAAATATTATGTTTAATTCTACGCTGAGGATGTAGGCGACACGTTCCTCCGAAACGTCAACTAACACCACATCTACAGAGAGCATCATCAGAAAACACTCCTTTCTTAATAGTCATCACCGTTAAAACCTTAAATCATCTTATTTATCCTTCTACCATGAAGACGTAGGCGTCACGTTCCTCCGAAACGTCGGCTACCACCAAATCAACACGATGCCACATGCCAGAAGACTGCTTTCTTAATATTCACAGCCGTTAACACCTCTAATCATCTTATTTTTTCTGCTACCCTGAAGTAGGAGGCGTTACGTTCCTTCGAAACGTCGGCTAACAACACATCGACACCGTGCAACATCCTAGAAGACTACTTTTTTCATAGTGACGGCCGCGACAACCTAAAATCTTCTTTCTTTGAACCCTGAAAATGGAGGCGATATGTTTCTAAGAAACGTCGGCTAAGACCACATCCACTCGGTTCCACATCCCACAAGACTGCATTCTTCATAGGTGCCGTCGTGAAAACGTCAAATCTTCCTAGATATCCTTCTACCCTGAAGATGGAAGCCACTGGTTCCTCCGAATCCTCGCCTAACAACATATCTACACGGTGTCACATCCCAGAAGACTTCTTTCTTCATAGTC
>NW_019735699.1:0-424 GCF_002891405.2 Cryptotermes secundus
GCGTTGCTAGCTTGTAGCTTTGATTTGCTAGCTTGCTAATTTGTTGGCTTGGCGTTACTAACTTGCCAGCTTTGCGTTTCTAGGTTGATAGCTCTTGTTGCTAGCTTGCTAGATTTGCGTTGCTAGCTTGCTAGCATTGCGTTGCTAGCTGGTTAGCTTTGCGTCGCTAGCTTGCTAGCTTAGCTTTGCTAGCTTGTCATATTTGCGTTGCTAGCTTGCCAGGTGATGCGTAGATAGCTAGCCAGCTTTGCGTTCCTAGCTTCCTAGATTGGTGTGGCTAACTTTGCTTGATTGGCGTTGCTATCTTGCTAGGTTTACGTTGCTAGCTTGCCAGTTTGCGTTGCTACCTTGCCAACTTTTCGTTGCTATCTTGCTAAATTTGCGTAGCTAGCTTGCTAGCTTTGCTTTTCAACCTTGCTAGCTT
>NW_019735700.1:0-468 GCF_002891405.2 Cryptotermes secundus
GCTAGCATTGCGTTGCCAGCTTGCTAGTTATGCGTTGCTAGCTTGTAAGCTTAGCGTTTCTAGCTATCCAACTTTGCGTTTCTAGCTTGCCAGCACTGCGTTGCTTGGTTGCTATCATTGTGTTGCTAGCTTACTAACTTTACTTTGCTTGCTAGCTTTGCGTTGCTAACTTGGTAGATTTGCGTGGCTAGCTTGCTAGCTATGCGTTGCTAGCTTTGCGTTGTTAGCTTGCTAGTTTTGCGTTGCTTGTTTGCTTGCTTTCCTTTCTTGCTTGCTAGCTTTGCGTTGCTAACTTTCTAGCTTTGCGTTCCTAGCTTGGTAGAGTTGCGTTGCTAGCTTGGTAGCTTTGAGTTCCTAGCTTGCTAATTGCAAGATTTGGGTTGGTAACTTGCTAGCTTTGCGTAGCTATCTTGCTAGTTTTTGGTTGCTAGCTTGCTAGCTTAGGTTTGCTAGCTTGCTAGCTTAGCG
>NW_019735701.1:0-220 GCF_002891405.2 Cryptotermes secundus
TAGAACGCATAGTTAGCAAGGTGTCAACGCAAAGCTACCAAGCTAAGAACGCAAAACTAGCAAGCAACAACACAAAGCCAGCAAGGTTTTAACGCAATCTACCAAGCTAGCAACGCCAAGCTAGCAAGCTAGCAACTCAAAGCTACCAAGCTTGCTGTGCATAGCTAGCAATCTAGCAAATCAAATCTAGCAAGCTATCAAAGCCAAGCTAGCAGGGTAG
>NW_019735701.1:338-428 GCF_002891405.2 Cryptotermes secundus
CAAATCTAACAAACTAGCAACTCAAAGCTAGCAAGTTAACAAAGTAAATCTAATAAGGGAGCAACGAAAAGCAAGCAAGCATGCCACGCA
>NW_019735702.1:0-622 GCF_002891405.2 Cryptotermes secundus
GCAATGCCAAGCTTGCAAGATAGCAACGCAAACCTCTCAAGCTGGAAACGAAATTTAGCAAGTAACAACGCAAGGCTACCAAGTTAGCAACGCAATGCTAACCAGCAAGCAAAGCAATTCTATCAAGCTAGGAACGCAAAGCTAGAAAGCAAGAAACGTAAAGCAAACAAGCAAGGAACGCAAAGCTAGCATGCTATCAACGCAAAGCTAGCAAGCTAGAAAACCTAAGCTAGCAAGCTAGCAACGGGAAGCTAGCAATGTAGCTACGCAAATCTGGCAAGCTAGCAACGCAAACTGGCAAGATAGCAACCCAAAGCGACAAGCTGGTAACGAATATCTAGCAAGCTAGCAACAGAATGCTAGCAAGATAACAACGCAAAGCTATCAAGCTAGCAACGCAAACTACCCAGCTAGCAACGCAAAGTTAGCATGCTATCAACGCTATTGTAGCAAGCTAGCAACGCCAAACTATCAAGATAGCAACGCAATGCAAGCAATTTAGCAACACACACCTAGCAATCTAGCAACGCAAATCTGGCAAGATAGAAACGCAAAGCTGGCAAGCTAGCAACGCAAGCTGGAAAGCTAAAAATTCAAAGCTGGCAATCTAGAAATGCAAACA
>NW_019735702.1:5074-5211 GCF_002891405.2 Cryptotermes secundus
CCGAGAGTGAGAGGTCCATTCAGCGAATTTTGCATGTAAAGGATGGGGGCTATATCCCATGGGTGATGTTGACAATCAAAAATTATTGTATCCCAGCCATCTTGGATTCGGGTTCGTCGTTTTCTTTTGTCCGACGA
>NW_019735703.1:0-533 GCF_002891405.2 Cryptotermes secundus
GCAACAAATACAACAACAACGAGGACATCCTACCACAATGAATACTAACCAAACACGATTAACAACTACAACAATTACAGAGAAATACAAACAACTGCAACAAATACAACAACAACGAGGACATCCTACCACAATGAATACTAACCAAACACGATTAACAACTACAACAATTACAGAGAAATACAAACATATGGGCATATATCAAAGACAGAGTTCTGTTCCTCCACTTCCTGTAAGTGTAAATGATCTAAAGCAACGCATCACAACTGTTATGTGTGCTGATGAGGACATGCTCCGGTGTGTTTGGAACGAACTGGATTATCGTATTGATATCTGCCATGTGACAAAAGTCTCACACATAGAGCATTTGTACGTAACTTAGTCACACAAACTTAAAGACATATACTGAAAAACCTTGCAAGTATTTTGGTTATATCAACAATACAATGTCATGGAACATTTCTGTTGTAACAGAAACATATCATAGTGATATATATGGATAAATACCGTCTTAAGTGCAACAAATTTTTATT
>NW_019735704.1:0-646 GCF_002891405.2 Cryptotermes secundus
TTTGGCAGTACATATGTGTGTGAAAGTGCTTTTTCTGCTCTCAAATAAATTAAATAAAAAACGAGAAATCGCATTGAAAGAGCTTCACTGGAATCAAGCCTGAGACTTTGCCTTACTGAACTTACAGTTGACATTGATAAACTTGTATCAGAAAAGCAGTGGTAATCATCACATTGATTTCTCGACTGTAAAATAAAGTGATATATTAAACTAGTGAGATATATGTAATTGGTTTCCTTTCTTTAATGTCTCTGGCCCTCACTTTCCTATACAAAAATTTGATTGGCCCCCGGATAACTAAAGGTTGGAACACACTGATCTAGACAATCGGCTCATAGATGGCGTTAAGGTTGTCAGCCTTACGTGCCTGCCGCGCTTTACTCTCCAAGAAAAATATTTAATTAATTCCTGGTACTCATTTCTGTTAGAGGCTGAGTAAAACCCAGGATTAAGTAAACTGAAAAAATCAAATGACCTCATGGGTACTTGAACCCGTGATGAGATTTAAAGGGTGTATAAATATAAAATGGGACGACCATGTGATGTGTCTCTGAATAACCTTATGTGTAACCATTGTTGTGCAGGGTGGCTGTGTCTTTGGGGGAACGTATCGTAGACTAGGGATGCGTTGAGACATAGCTTTGGA
>NW_019735705.1:0-1521 GCF_002891405.2 Cryptotermes secundus
GGCCTATTGTACCAGCCCCAGATGATAGGTGATTGTGATTGTGGAACAATTGTTGGAATGAAGATTAGCAGGGGAAACCGAAGTACTCACAGAAAACCTGCCCCAGCGCCACTTTGTCCACCACAAATCCCACTTGACCAGACCCGGGATCGAAAGCGGGCCGCCGCGGTGGGAAACCAGCGACTAACCGCTTGAGCTATGGTGCGGCCTTATGTGGACCCATAGTTAGGGAACCAGTTGACAGACACGTTTCCATGGAGGTGGATTCTTGGAGACAAACTCCGTATGGAACACGTTTCCATGAAACGAGCGATCAACAAACATTTCCTTGGATAACGATACGCTATATAAGCGGCCGTTCAAATAAGAACAAAGTCAGTCACAGTAGAAGTCAGTCACAGTAGAAGTCAGTCACAGTAGAAGTCAGTCACAGTAGAAGTCTAGAAGAGAAAGCAGTCATGGTGCAGCCAGAATAGAGCGAGTCCTGGGCGGTTATGTAGTGTAATTGATTGTAATTGAAAGTGTTAAAGAAGGTGTTAATAAATCCAATCATCTAATCCAAAACCAATTATTTTTAGCCACGCAGCCATAGATACGTGACAATATGTTACTGTCTCTTCAACAGATTCCAGAGAAAGATCATAACACGGAATTCGTTAGCAGATTGTCTAGAAATTCGACAGAATTAAAATATTTTGTAAAGATGGTTATCTGATTTCATAGAGCTGAGCCCTTCTTGAGAAGCCCCCATTTGTGGAACTATTCAAGAACTTCCCAAAATTTTATGGAAACCGAATATTCATTACGGTGTTTACAAGATCCATCCATTGATCCCTATACTGAGCCAGATCAATCCAGTCCATTCCCTCCCCATTCTATCTCTCTGAGACACATTTTAATATTATCCACACACCTATGTCTTAGTCTTTCTAGTGATGTCTCTCCTTCTAGCTTTCCCACCAATATCCTATATGCAATCATTTTCTCCTCATTCATGCTATATGCCCTGTCCCTCACATCTTCCTTAATTGATCATTCATATTATAATTGGCGAAAACTATAGGTTATGAAACGCCTCATTTTGCAGCTTTCTCCAACTCCAGTCACTTCAACTCTCTTCTGTCCAAATATCCTCCTCAGCACACTCTTCTCAAACACCCTCAGTCTATGTTCCTCCCATAATGTTAGAGACAAAGTTTCATAACTATACGAAACCGCAGGAAATATTATACTTTTGTACATTCTAATTTGTATGTTTTTACAGAGCAGACGAGAAGACAAAAAGTGCTGGACTGAATGGTAGCAAGCATTACTCAAATTCAGTTTCCTCATAATTTCCTCCTGAATCGGGTTTTGATTTGTTACAGTCGTTCTTGAGTAGCTGCAGATTTGGCTTCTGCTCAAGAAGGGCTCAGCTCCATGAGTAAGTAAGTAACCACTTTCATGGGTACTGCAAACTCTATCAGAATATTGTACATACTGCCTTCCTAACTGAATCAGAGGCTTTCATGAATTCTACGA
>NW_019735706.1:0-206 GCF_002891405.2 Cryptotermes secundus
TGTCGGTAACTCAGTTCTTGCCGTAGCTGAATATCAGCAACGGTTCCCGAACCGGAGAGTGTTTACGAGGCATTGCGAGATACCGGTAGACTTCCCGGCGTTCGTATTGCAGCCGAGCGTGGTGTTAATGAAGGCGTCAATGAAGAAGGCATCGTTCGTATGGTACACCGCAGTCCAAGTACGAGGACGAGAAGACTTGCAAGCCA
>NW_019735707.1:0-582 GCF_002891405.2 Cryptotermes secundus
GAGTTCAATCGCCTCTTAATTTCCTCCTTAATCAGGTTTTGATTTTTATAGTCGTTCCCAAATATCAGAACTGTGCCACATTTTCAAAACTTTTGTTATCTATCTTTATGTCATGATTTTGCCTTGCGTTTTGGTGACGAGACAACAACATGTACTTAGTTTTCTTGTGTTTACTTCTAGACCAACCTCCTTACTAGCCTCAATTAGAATTTTCTATATATTTTTTTGATGGTATCTATATTATCATCCAGTAGTTTCACATCATCAACATAGACCAACAGCTGATGTGTCCCGTTAATTTCTGCCCCACCTGGTTTCCTTGAACCTTCCTAATTGCATATTCTAAAGCAAAGTTGAAAAACAGTAGCGATAAAGTACGTGTCTCTTTGCTTTAGACGTTTCTGGATAAGAAACGTATCGGAGAAATGTGTACTTATACAGACTTTACTATACTTCTGCTTTAAACACATAAGCCTAGCTCTGAAATGCATGCCAGAACAAAAAAGAATACTCATATTAGCAGTAATACGATCATAATGCCGCATTGGCGAGAAGCGTATGTTTAAAATGCAGGAGAATTTT
>NW_019735708.1:0-845 GCF_002891405.2 Cryptotermes secundus
GTTTTGGGTTGCTAGATTGCTAGATTGTTAGATATGCTTTGCTAGCTTGCTATTTTTGCGTTGCTAACTTGCCAGATTTGCGTTTCTAGCTAGCCAGCTTTGCGTTGCTAGCTTGCCTGCTTTGCTTGTGTTGATGGCCAGCTTTGCTTTGTTATGTTTCCAGCTATATGTTGCTCGCTTGCCAGCTTTGCGTTGCTAGCTTGCCAGCTTTACGTTGCAAACTTGCTAGCTTTCCGATGCTACATTGATAGCATGCTAGATATGCGTTGCTAGCTTGCTAGCTTTGCGTTCCTAGCTTGCAAGGTTTGCGTTTATATCTTGCCAGGTTTTCGTTATTAGCTTGCTAGATTTGCGTGGCTAGCTGGCTATATTTGCGTTGTTACCTTGCTAGCTTTCCGTTGCTAACTTGCTAGATTTGGTTGCTAGCTTGCTTGCTTGCTTTGCTTTTCTTGCTTGCTAGCTTTGCGTTGCTAGCTTGCTAGCTTTGGGTTGCTAGCTTGCTAGCATTGCGTTGCTAGCTTGCTAGCCTTGCGTTCCTACCTTGCTAGCTTGGCGTTACTAGATTGCTAGCTTTGAGTTGCTAACTTGCTAGATTCCTAGATTTCCGTTGCTAGCTTGCTAGATTGCTAGATTTCCGTTGCTAACTTGCTAGCTCTGACTTGCTATCTTGTTAGTTATGCGTTGCTAGCTTGCTAGCTTTGCGTTGCTAGCCTGGTAGATTTGCGTTTCTACCTTGTTTTTTGCGTTGCTAGCTTGATTACTTTGCGTTGATAACTTGCTAGATTTACGTTCTATCTTGCTTGTTTGCGTTTCTAGCTTGCTAGCTTTGCGTTGCTTGCTTGCTT
>NW_019735708.1:1047-1143 GCF_002891405.2 Cryptotermes secundus
CTTTGCGTTTCTACCTTGCTAGCTTTCCGTTGCTATCTTGCTAGCTTTATCTTGCTAGCTTGCTAGCTTTGCGTTGCTTGCATGCTTGTTTGTTTT
>NW_019735709.1:0-550 GCF_002891405.2 Cryptotermes secundus
ATAGCTTGTTAGTTTTGCGTTGCTAGCTTTGTCAGATTTGCATTTTATAGCTTAATAGCTTTGAGTTTCTAGCTTGCAAGCTTTTCGTTCTAGCTTGCTTGCTTTGCTTTGCTAGCTTGCTATCTTTGCCTTGCTAGCTTGCTAGCTTTGCGTTGCTAGCTTCCTACAATTCCGTCGATATCTTGCTAGATATGAGTTGCTAGCTTGCCATCATTGGGATGCAAGCTTGCCAGCTATGCGGTGCTAGCTTGCCAGTTTGCGTTTTTAGCTTGCAATCTTTGCGTTGCAAGCTTGCTAGCTTTACGTTTCGAGCTTGATAGCTTTGCGTTTTTAGCTTGCTAGATATGCGTTGCTAGCTTGCTAGATTTGCATTGCTACCATGTTAGTTTTCAGTTGCTAGCTTGCTAGCGTTGTGTTGCAAGCTTGCTTGCTTTGCGTTGCTTGCTTGCTTGTTTTGCGTTTCTTGCTTGCTAATATTGCGTTGCTAGCTTGCGAGCTATGCGTCGCTATCTTGCTCGTTTTGCGTTGCTAGCTTGGTAGATTTGGGTTG
>NW_019735710.1:0-374 GCF_002891405.2 Cryptotermes secundus
CAGCTTTGGGTTGTTATCTTGCCAGCTTTGCGTTCCTAGCTTGCCGGTTTGCGTTGCTAGCTTGCCATCTTTGCGTTGCTACCTTGCTAGATTTCCGTTGCTAGCTTGCTACCTTTGGTTAGCTAGCTTGCTAGCTTTGCGTTGCTAGCTTGCTAGCTTTTTAGATATGCGTTGCTAGCTTGCTAGCTTTGCGATTCTAACTTCCCAGCTTTGCGTTGCTAGCATGCCAGCTTTGCGTTACAAGCTTGCCTGCTTTGCGTTTCTAGATTACCATCTTTGCGTTGTTAGCTTTCCAGCTATGCGTTGCTAGCTTGCCAACTTTACGTTGCTAGCTTGCCAGCTTTGCGTTGCTAGCTTGCTAGCTTTCCGTTGCT
>NW_019735711.1:0-676 GCF_002891405.2 Cryptotermes secundus
TGTGTGTAAATCCCCATATTAACGTGACATCATCAAAGAATTTTCTGGAAAATTTTCATGAAATAGCTGGATTTCGTTCAAAATTTTATATAAAATATTTTAATTAACTTGGAATGACCGAAAATTTTATTAAAATTCATTAAATAATATGTTAATTATCAGAAATTTAAAGAAATTCTTTATTCATAGTGAAACATTTTATAAATTGTTTGAAAATCCTTTTTTTAACTTGAAAAAGTCAAAGAATTTTAGGTTTAAATTATACAGATTTCGTTGAATTCTTTCAAAATTCAATAAAAATTCATTTAATTACCTTCGAATCGTTCAAAATTTCATTAAATTTCCTAAAATATTATATATATCATCAAAAATCTGTTAGATTTCCTGAATTAAGCGTGAAATCTTTCACAAAATACAGTAGTTACTCCTGTATAGGCATCGTGCGTGTAAAGGCCGCAGCACAATTTGCAGACAGAATTTATACAAAAAAAAATTCTTGGAATATAATTTCAGGAGTATTACACACTGTATTACTAATTATGAATATATATTTTTTTAAGTGAGGTGTGATTTCGAATATTTCGAATAAGGGACGCACCCCAATTTTCCTCTTGAATTTTTGGCAAATAAATTTCGACCTATACATGCGTAAATACGGAAATTGATATTATTTATA
>NW_019735712.1:0-366 GCF_002891405.2 Cryptotermes secundus
ATTATCTTGTGTGTTGTGCTTTTGTTGTGTCGTGCTCCTGCGACTCACTCAAAACGAAGACAGAACACACACACATACCCAAGAAGCCCAACAGTATAACACACGCAGTCGCAGGAGCACGACACAACAAAAGCACAACACACAAGATAGTGAAGGAGTGCTCCAACAAAGGAGAATGGGCGTGACTGACGTAGTGAGGGGCGACGTAGCGATGTGGTATCCTGAACAATTTTAATANAGTTACTTCTGATTATTTAACACTGTTTCAACTGCCTATATTATGTATTATCAGATCAGATGTGTAGCTGATCACAAATGATTAGGTGAGTGTCTGAAATTATCTCCTTATTCATCTGGAGAGACTAA
>NW_019735713.1:0-1177 GCF_002891405.2 Cryptotermes secundus
AGATCCATTTTATTATTTTCCACCCACCTACGCCTTGGTCTTCCCGGTGGTTTCTTTCCTTCTGGCTCTCCCACCAATATCCTATATACATTCCTCGCCTCCCCCATTCGTGCTACATGCTCTGTCCACCTCATCCTCCTTGACTTGATCATTCTAATTATACTTGTAGAAGAGTACAAGTTATGAAGCTCCTCATTATGAAGTTTTCTCCAACCACCTGTCACTTCATCCCTCTTTGGTCCAACTATTCTCCTCAATACCCTGCTCTTTAACACCTTCAGTCTATGTTCCTCCCTTTATGTCAGAGACCAAGTTTCACACCCATACAGAACCACAGGCATAATTAGAGTTCTGTATGTTCCAATATTTATGCTTTTAGGCAACAGATGAGAAGACAAAAGGTTCTGGACTAAATGGCAGCAAGAATTACCGGAGTTCAATCTCCTCTTACTTTCCTCCTTGATCAGGTTTTGATTTGTTATTGTCGTTCCCAAATATCTGAACTGTGCCACATTTTCAAAACATCTGTTTTCTATCATTATGTCATGATTCTACCTTGCATTTCAGTGATGAGACAGCAACACATAGTTAGTTTTCTCTGTGTTTACTTCTAGACCAATCTCCTTACTTGCATCAATTAAAGTTTGTGTTCTTTTCTTTATGGTATCTATATTATCACCTAGTAGATTCACATCATCAGTACACACCAACAGCTGGTGTGTCCCGTTTAATTTCAGTCCAACCTGCTTTTCCTGGACTTTCCTAATGGCATATTCTAAAGCAAAGTTGAAAAGTAGTGGCGATAAAGTATCTCCCTGTCTTAGATCATTCTGGATAGGAAATTTATCGGACAAATGTTTGCCTATACAGACTTTACTATACGTTTCGTTTAAACACATTTTAATCAACCTAACTAGTTTCATGGGTATCCCAAACGCTATCGAAATATTGTACAATACTTCCCTCCTAACTGACCCACAGGCTTTCTTGAAGTCTACGAATAGCTGATGAACTGACTCATTGTACTCCCATTTTTTTTCCCCCCCCAATATCTGATGAATGCAAAAGATCTGATCTGTAGCTGGTCTGTTATGACTAAACTCACACTGATGATCCCCAATAATTTCATCTGCATATGGACTTAACCTTGAGAGAAGAATACTGGATAAAATTTTGT
>NW_019735714.1:0-227 GCF_002891405.2 Cryptotermes secundus
CATTTGGCGTTGCTAGCTTGCCAGCTTTGCTTTTCTAGCTTGCTAATTTTGCGTTTGCTAGCTTGCTATTTTCCGTTGCAAGCTTGTTAGCTTCCTAGCTTTGCTTTGCTAGCTTGCCAGCTTTGCGTTGCTAGCTTGCTAGCTTTGAGTTGCTAACTTGCTAGCTTTGCGTTTCTGGCTTGCTTGCTTTGCGTTTATTGCTTTCTAGCTTTCGTTTCTAGCTTTCT
>NW_019735714.1:343-1415 GCF_002891405.2 Cryptotermes secundus
AAGATAACTACGCTATCTTGCTGGCTTTGCGTTGCAAGCTGGGTAGCTTTTCGTTCCTAGCTTGATAGCGTTGCGTTGGTAGCTTGCTAGCTTTTCTTTGCTAGCTTGCTAATTTTGCGTTGCTAGCTTGGTAGGTTTGCGTTGCTATCTTTCAAGCATTGCGATCTAGCTTGCTAGATTTGCGTTGCTAGCTTGCTAGTTTTGCGTTACTAGCTTAGTAGCTTTGCGTTGCTTGCTTGCATTCATTGCGATCTAGCTTGCTAGCTTTGCGTTGCTAGCTTTGCTCTCTTTGCGTTGCCACCTTACTAGCTTTGCGTATCTAGCTTGCTAGTTTTGCGTTTCTAGATTGGATTTTTGCGTTGATAGCTTTCTAGATATCCGTTGCTAGCTTGCCAGGTATGCGCTGCTAGCTTGCTAGCGTTGCCTTGCTAGCTTACTAGATAACTAGATATGCGTTGGTAGCTAGTCAGATTTGCGTTGCCAACTTTCCAGTTGGCGTTGCTAGCTTGCCAGCTTTGCTTTTCTAGCTTGCTAGATTTGCGTTGCTAGCTTGCTAATTTCCTTTGCTAACTTGTTAGCTTCCTAGCTTTGCTTTGTTAGCTTGCCAGGTTTGCGTTGCTAGCTTGCTAGCTTTGAGTTGCTAACTAGCTAGCTTTGCGTTTCATCTTGCTTGCTTTGCGTTTATTCCTTTCTACGTTTCGTTGCTAGCTTCCTAGCTTTGCGTTGCTAAATTAGTACTTTTGCGTTGTTAGCTTCGTAGTTTTGCGTTGCTAACTTGCTAGCTTGTCTTTGGTAGCTTGCTAACTTTGCGTTGCAATCTTTCTAGGTTTGAGTTGCTTAGCCTGCTAGATTGCTAGATTTGTGTTTCTAGCTTGATAGCTTTGCGTTTTTATCCTGCTGGCTTTGCGTTGCTAACTTGCTAGCTTGGCGTTGCTAGCTTGCTCGCTTTGCGTTGCTAACTTTGTAGCTTTGTGTTGTAGCTTGCAATCTTTGCGTTGCTAGCTTCCTAGATATGCGTTGCTAGCATTCCACCTTTGCGTTGCTATCTTGCCAGCTTTGCGTTGCTAGCTTG
>NW_019735715.1:0-1447 GCF_002891405.2 Cryptotermes secundus
AGTGGAGACTGGTTGTAGAGGACGCCAAGGCTCACCCAGGGCTGTGGAGCCAAGTGGTAGGCAGGTATGTATGTGCATTACTTTACAGTGCTGTCAGTAGCCAGACTAAACAGTGTCAAATGGTATGATGCCAGAAAAATGGCAAGTTGAAAGAGATTTGAAAGCAAGAGGTCATGGCCAATCGAAGTAATTTCCCATCATTTGCCTGCAGGGGAGGCGACTGAGGTAAACCGTGGAAAAACTCAGTCATATAGCCACTGTCCCATGTGAAATTTGAAATGAGGATAAGTCAAATATGACTGGAGAATTATTGCTACACTAAACCACTAAGCAACATCAAAATTTAGTGAACACAAAAAGCATCTCTAACAAAGATTCTGACCATATCTGCTCGAGACCAACATTTTGTACAATTACAATTACAATTGTACAATGAAAAGTCAACTTACACCTTAAAACCTGGCTGCTTGATTAATATTTTAGACAGTTTACAGTGTGACTTTACAGACAATATGATCTCAATATGTCAACTTATATGGTGAAGTTATGGTATGGCCCTAATTAACTTAACACAAATGAAATGGGATATATTGAAAATACTGATTTATATTCATAATACTTCTGTCAGTCTCTTGGGGATGAATGCCTTCTTGAAGACTTCCTCATCGATTTCCTCCTGTGCTGAAACTTCTTCCAGGGTTCGGGCGGCAGCTCTTTCTGACATCTTGTCCAGGTAGGCATCCCTGTTGCTGTCTGTGATTGTAGGGTCCGTAATGAAGTCAAACAGTTCTTTGACTGTCATTGTAGCTACTTCCTTCTTCCTGAAGAACTCTGAACAACAATTTTACATGCACTTTTTTGTGTCTATTATGTATAGGGATTATAATTAAAGGTACACTTTTCTACACTCTTTTACTGAAACACAATGAAACAGGAAACAATATTTCATGTATTGAGAATACAGTATTTCAAGCACTATGTGAGGCTGTATGAATATCTCTGTTTCAGGCTGTATCATGCCAAAATGCAGTTCTGCGACCACTGACATTATAATGGAACAAGTGTTGAAAAGTCTGTATAATATCAACAATAATCTGGCATGACTGATCACTTCTGTTTAATTATCTCAGAAAAAGAAACAACAGCAACTTATGGAGAAGTGTGCTTGGAATAAAAAGAATATTTTATTTTCCTCTGCAGTTTTCTAAAACTTTGTTATGAATATATAAACAAAGAGAATATGTCACTGTGAACAATAAAGTTATTTGTTAAAACCACTGGGAAGTACTACCTTTTGGCACACACAAAATTATTTACTGACTGCAGTGACTGGAACTGTTATGTGAATCAGATCTCAGACCAACGAAATGTTAAACAGAAACATTACATTACTCAAGAGTAAATTAATACCGTATTTACGCATGTATAGGCCGCACATTTTTTGCCA
>NW_019735716.1:0-974 GCF_002891405.2 Cryptotermes secundus
GACAGAGCCAAACAGTTCAGAGTAACATACACCTCCATCTTCAGGATCAAATAGAAAGCTAGGTAAGATACCAGTAGAATCAGATGACAAGCTGTACCTGATGTTTCTCTGAAACATCAGGCTGTCTCTGAACTACTTCTTGTTGACAATCCATTCAACCTTATTCTTTGTAGTCTGCCATGAGAACCTCAAACCAAAGATAATGTACACAATTTGCAACTCATTTCTTTACTATTAAATACTGTGTGGGGTCTTATGTAGTTTTGTCATTACTCCGATGACAACCCACTTCTTCGGAACAGTTTGTTGGTCCTGAAAAGGACTGTGGTTGCTGAGATGTTTGATCGGTGAGGTAGCGTGGCGCGCGCCGGTAGGGAGAGAGGTTAGTTGCGGTGAGTGGAGTGGCCGCAGTGCGGCCGTGGCTGGAGGTTGCTTGGTCGCCGTGCGGCAGGTGAGTGGGTGGCTAACGCTGCGCGGTCGTAGGCTGCCGGTGAAAGGCTAGTCTTTGAGCGCGGTCGTAGGAGTGATGAGGCAGTGGCTATGCCAGATGCCCAGTGGGTCTGACAGGGACACGACCACCGGCAAGTCCAGGCGAGATGCCCCAGTGAGTCGGGTGTGAGAGAGCCGGAGAGTCGAGGCAGTCGTGCCTGGCGCAGCCTGCCGATGCCTCCGAAGACCGAGCGCAGGCAACGAAGCCTGCTGGCTGATGTTGTCCGGTGTGGCCTGATCGTAGACTGATGATCGACTGAATTTGCCGGGCGAGGGGCGGGGGCGAGGGTCATGTTACAACTGACGATCGGTCAGTCTGTCTGTCTTGGTGTCGAGCCCCAGCTGGGGCTCATGACCATATATTTCTTTTCAATGAAAGTTACCGTCCTGTCCATGTGTAGGGCCCTCTCTGACGAGAGGTCGGGTCTGTCATCTGTCACTCAGTCTGTATTAAGTCTATTGTCTGTATTTACATACATTTACAA
>NW_019735717.1:0-460 GCF_002891405.2 Cryptotermes secundus
TTACGTTGCTACCTCTTTAGCTTTCCAGCTATGCGTTGCTAGCTTGCAACTTTGGGTTGCCAGCTTGCCAGCTTTGCGTTGCTTGCTTGCTAGCTTTCCGTTTATAGCTTGCTAGATATGCGTTGCTAGCTTGCCAGTTAGCGTTGATAACTTGCCCAATTTGCGTTGCTATCTTGCCAGCTTTGCCTTTTTAGCTTGCTAGAATTGCGCGGGAAGTTTGCTAGCTTTGCGTTGCTAACTTGCTAGCTCTCCGTTGCTAGCTTGCTAGCATTTCGTAATTAGCTTGCCAGCTTTTCGTTGCTATCTTGCCAGCTTTGTGTTGCTAGATTGCTAGGTTTGTGTTGCTAACTTGCTAGCTTTGCGTTGCTATCTTGCTAGCTTTACGTTGCAAGCTTGCTAGCTTTTCGTTGCTTGCTTGCTTTGCGTTTCTTGCTTGCTTGCTAGCTTTGCGTTCCTAGTT
>NW_019735717.1:719-869 GCF_002891405.2 Cryptotermes secundus
TTTGCGTTGATAGCTTGCTATCTTTGGGTTCCTAGTTTGCTAGCTTTGAGTTTGCTAGCTTTCTTTCTTTCATTGATAGCTTACTAGCTTGCTTGATTTGCATTATTAGCTTGCTAGCTTTGCGTTGCTAGTTTGCAAGGTTTGCGTTGC
>NW_019735718.1:0-421 GCF_002891405.2 Cryptotermes secundus
GAGATGTTTTATTACCATAGCTTTTTAACTTTGCGTTAGAAAATTCCATGACTTGAGGTCCAAGAAATCTGGGGTAGACTGAAATTGAATGGGACTCATCAGCTTCTGATCTGTGGTGCTGATGGTAATTTATTGGGTGAAAATATAAGTAATGTAATGAGTAACCCAGTAGCTGTATTGAATGTTTAGTGAGGAGATTAGTATAAAGTAAGTGGAGAGACAACTAAGTGTGTTGATATCACCACTACCAGAATGCAGGTAAAAATCATAGTAGCTAACATATCTTTAAAAGATGTGACAGAGTTCAGATATTTGGGATTGACAGTAATAAATCAAAACTACGTTTTCAAAGAAATTAAGAACATATTAAAGTTGGAGAATACCTGCCACCTTTCATTTCATACTCTTTTGTCCTTGTTTT
>NW_019735719.1:0-1107 GCF_002891405.2 Cryptotermes secundus
TTTCTTTGATACAAAGTGGACATGTCCAGCAGTTCTTCACTTGTTATGTGTTTATTGATTGCTGCAGGAACGTGTTTACTGTGCCGTTGCCTATCAACTAACTTGTAGGCTAAGAGCAGAAGAGCTGCTGGAGGCAGTGTTTCCTCAGCAGTCCATCCTGAAGTTACTCAGTGGACAACCGAAGAGTCGGAAGACATAATTACCAAACTGTTGCATAGTAATGGCCATTGTGGCTCTTCTTGGACTGATTTATTCTGGCTTTTAGGCATTTTCGTTTAGTGAGGGGTGAAGTCCAACTGGGTCCACTCGGCATAGCGGCCACTGATTGGCCTATTGTAGCCTGCCCCAGGTGATTATGATGATGGAGAATTTGGTGGAATGAAGATTGGCAGGGGAAACCGAAGTACTCAGAGAAAACCTACCCCATCGCCAATTTGTCCACAACAAATCCCCACTTGACCAGACACGGGATCGAACGAGGGCCGCCGCGGTGGGAAGCCAGTGACAAACCGCTTGAGCTATGCCAACCAGGTACAGTGCAGCCTGAATATAACAAGGATTTTTGCAGTCTTTGCAGTCTGTATTACCCACAAGTTGCTGATATACTGTACATAGTCCTATAGCCCAACTTCTAATTACATATGTAATTATTGGTATGATGACTTAAGAATGTAATGCAGCCGTATTTCCTTTTGGTGTTTCAAAATGTGTACTGTTACCTTCTCCAAGTTTGTCCATCCATCTGCCTGAACACCACTAACAGGTTTTCGTGAAATTTACCAATTTTAACTGCATAAATAAAACTTCAGTTCCTGTGATCTATGTGGTTATATATTGTGATGAAAAAACATTTAATTACAGACATAATTTAATTTCTTATGATTTTTATGCTTAAATAATGTGATGAATATTTTCATGTGAATAAGATTTATCATCATTATCCCCTTTAGTACAGAGAAGTGTTCACAAATATCACGTGCTTAAATAAAAATTTAAGGAGTGACGTGTGGGTGGGCATGTTGTCATGGTGCAAGGCCCATGAATTGTTGTGCCATTTGACTCGACGCTTGTGCAAGAAATTTTCCCTCAGGAATTTGTTCTACCATG
>NW_019735720.1:0-1469 GCF_002891405.2 Cryptotermes secundus
TTTCTCTGTGTTTACTTCTAGACCAACCTCTTTACTTGCATCAATCAAAGTTTGTGTCTTTTTCTCTATGGTATCCACATTATCACCCAGTAGATTCACATCATTGGCGTAGACCAACAGCTGATGTGTCCCATTTAATTTCAGTCCCACCTGGTTTCCCTGGACCTTCCTAATTGCATATTCTAAGGCAAAGTTGAAAAGGAGTGGNAGACAGTAACATATACTTAGTTTTCTCTGTGTTTACTTCTAGACCAACCTCTTTACTTGCATCAATCAAAGTTTGTGTCTTTTTCTCTATGGTATCCACATTATCACCCAGTAGATTCACATCATTGGCGTAGACCAACAGCTGATGTGTCCCATTTAATTTCAGTCCCACCTGGTTTCCCTGGACCTTCCTAATTGCATATTCTAAGGCAAAGTTGAAAAGGAGTGGCGATAAAGCATCTCCTTGTTTTAGAAATGTATCAGACAAATGTTTACCTAGACAGACTTTACTATACATTTTGTTTAAACACATTTTAATCAACCTAACTAGTTTCATGGGTATCCCAAACTCTATTATAACACTGTACAATACTTCCCTCCTAACTGAATTGTAGGCTTTCTTGAAGTCTATGAATAGCTGATGTACTGTCTCATCGTACTCCCATTTTTTCTCCAATATCTGACAAATGCAAAAGATCTGAACTGTAGTTGATCTGTTATGTCAAAACCCACACTGATGATCCCCATCCATTTATCTATCTATCTATCAATCAAAATATGGTCTATTTGATTGTGTTATCTTCCCATCAGGAGATGTCCAAGTAAATTTATGGATGTTACGATGTGGGAACATTGTACTCTTGACAGTAAGATTTTTTGATGTGGGAAAGTTTACTACTCTAACTCCATTATCATAACTAATTTCATGCAAACTCTCATTTCCAATTGTTGGTTTGAAAATATCTTCCTTCCCTACTTTGGCATTAAAATCTCCTAACAAAATTTCCATAGGGTACTTCGGGAATTTATCAAATACATGTTCTAGTTCTTCACAGAATCTATCCTTTATGTCATCAATTTTATCTTCTTTTGGGGCGTGAACATTCATAACAATGTTATCACACCAGCGACCTTTTAGTATTATATATGATATACTATCACTAACGAATTCTATCTTCTTAACTGCTGATAACGATTCTTTTATGTACGAAGAAACCTGTAACTAATTCATGATTTTCATTCCCCTTTCCATACAAAAATGTATATTTGCCTACTGGTGCAATGCCACCTCCGTCCTATCTGACCTCCTGTACTCCCTGCTAAATCTAACTTCTATTTTAAGATTTCTTCTGCCACTGCCTTGAGCGAACCTGCCCTATACAAACTTTGTACATTCCAAGTGCCAAATCTCATATCCATTTTCATTAGCTTAGGTCGTTTATCCAAGGAATCTGTCCAGGTCCGAGGCTTTGTGTTCATTT
>NW_019735720.1:1547-1900 GCF_002891405.2 Cryptotermes secundus
GACTGCTTATTCAATATATTCACAGCTTCCCTCCAAAACTGGAGGGCATCTCTTCCATCTGCAACCTGAGGACACACCATGCTGTGGTGACAGGGACCCACCTAACATGGATCAATGAACACTATATAAATAAACTCAAAATAGGATATGATCTGATTAACAAATGGTTGAAATATGTGTGAAGCTGATTAGAAACCAAATACTCAATGATAAATGCAGTAGCACAATAAATTTATGATTTACAAAATGCATCTACATCTCCTAGTGTGTTAAACTGTCTCCTCTTAGTTTCTGTGTAGATACAATAAAATATGTATGCAGTGTCCGTCTTTTAGTGCACTCAATTTCACTTG
>NW_019735721.1:0-764 GCF_002891405.2 Cryptotermes secundus
ATTTCTTAAAAAGTCATATATTATAATTGCATTTTCGTAACGGATATTGTTACAAATATATTAATGTTTGAAATTAGTGAAAAAAGTCGTAAGTGCTGCATCCCCGCCCGCAGGTGGAGTATAGTATTGTGAACCTCCTACTGGGACGGAAACACTTAGCTGCTCATTAACAATCACCTTCGAGTTCGTGGTTAATGTTTCCATCTCAGCATGGAAGAGTATGCCGTTGATTAATTTCTCTGCTATTATTCTCTGCTCTTTCGACAATATTCTCAATTTGGCAGCAACATTTTTGCCTGCAATGTCGAACTGGTCCTCGTGCCTCACCTCCTGTAATTTGTCACTAACAAGAGACAACAGACTGTCGGATGGAGATGGTTTCTTAGCTCTTTTAAAGATTCTTTGTGTGTCTGGCAAACACGGGGATGTTGTATCGCTGCCTGGAGTACAATCTGAGGTTGACCGACTGGGTGAATTCAAAGAAACATCTAATTCCCTGTCAGAAGTAGTCACGTTTGAGTCCTCCGTGAAATCAGCTGCCTAAAAATACAAAATAAAAAATTAATACTGAATATTAGTGATCAGGAATGTAGTACATTTATTTTGAATGGGAAAGTTTCTATATGTAGTATAACTTTTTTAATTTTTTCAGTTTCCCTCCTGCGAAAAGGACTGGGAGGAAATTGCCAAAGGTTTTGCAGGAAAATCGAATTTTCCCTATTGCGTCGGTGCAGTGGATGGCAAGCATATCTCGATAACACCAC
>NW_019735722.1:0-714 GCF_002891405.2 Cryptotermes secundus
CCTCCAATAAGAAAAGCTGACGGAAGCTGGGCCAAAAGTGATTTATTAAGAGCCGAAAATTTTGCCGAATATCTTTCTCTGGTATTTACACCACACGACTCTAATAATCATCATAATGACAACGAAACTGAGAAGTTTACAGATTCGCCATGTCAAATGTCTTTACCAATCAAAGCCTTCTCATCGAAAGAAGTAAAACAACACATTAAAATAGTGAACCAATGTAAAGCACCTGGCTACGACATAATCACGGGAAAGATATTGAGACAATTGCTAAATAAAGCAACTGCACTACTCACAGTAATCTTCAATAGCCTGTTCAGGCTATCTTACATTCCAAAGATGTGGAAATTTGTTCAAATTGTTATGATACCAAAGCCTGGAAAACCAATTAACGATATTACGCCGTGGTGACAGGGGGCGTGTAGGTATCCCTCCTTGCCACCACATATTACGCTGTAAGGGGTTAACACGATAATACTAGATTACCCTCGGCTAGGATTCTCCTGGCTCTGGACCTTCTTCGTTGCATACAGCTGACACCATCTATAACATCTTAAAAGGGGTGATGAAAATACTAAGGGCCGGTAGCAGGATAGTCGAGCGTTCTCTGTTGGCTGGCCCCTTCATCACTGTCACCTCATATTATTGGCGTGGAGCGGCCGTGTCGGGTCTGACCCACCTCTAGTCATAGACTGTCACACCATATATTAC
>NW_019735723.1:0-522 GCF_002891405.2 Cryptotermes secundus
TAACAAAATCTCGCGTTCGCGCACAAGCGCATCCCTCTATTCATCCCGAGCCCTACGGCTCCGTTGGTATCAGGTTTCTCTCCACCTGAAGACATAAGAGGTACGTCGGTTTCTGTTACCTCTACCTTTGCTTCGGCTTCCGGCCGTCTTTATTCTTTATAATTACGCCGATCGCGCGGGCGTAACGAATAACCGTGTCCTTCACTTAACGTGTCCATCTCGGTCGTATTTAATGCTGAAGGACCATCATTATACGTCTCGCTAGCGTCTTCTCTCTCGCTCCTTCTAGCTGTCTCTTTTTCCTCTACAGCTGGAGCATCTGGGCTTGGTGCTGACGAGCAACCATCACCTATCACAATAGCTTCTCTCTCTGCTATGCTTCCTGTCTCTCTCTCTTCCGCTGGCACATAAGTGCTGAGTCTGCGGTTCGATTCAGATGCCTCTTGACTCTCGTAAGAAGTGGGCATGTACTGACGGGTGTACGCATCTCGTAGCGTTTCCTCTCCGTCGCTCGACGCTGAA
>NW_019735724.1:0-738 GCF_002891405.2 Cryptotermes secundus
CTCAATTGAATGACTACAAAACCTACCGCCAGCAGAACACAGATACTCAGAATTACCAACTATTGTTACACTGAAATAATCAACCGTAATTAATCTATTTTGGCAGATAAGTGCGGTGGATTTAAGCTCCACACATAAAGCTCGCAAGCTTTTTTTAGAAATGACAACATGGGCAAACATAAATCTACAGGACAGAGCATCGCCTATTATAGAGCAACTAATTTCATTCCACGACCACACACTAATAATTATCTTAATGATCCTTACAGTAGTGGCCTACATAATAACCACCTTAACCCTCAACAAAAATATCAATCGATTTGTACTAGAAGGCCAAATAATCGAAGTAGCGTGGACAATCGTCCCAGCAATCATTTTAATCTTTATTGCAATACCGNTTTACGACTACTTTATCTTATGGATGAAATCCACGAACCAGCGCTAACACTTAAAGTGATCGGACACCAATGGTATTGAAGATATGAATACTCAGACTTTATTAAAGTAGAATTCGACTCATACATAACACCACAAGACAGAGAAGACAAAAGAATATTTCGCCTATTAGATACAGATAATCACGCCGTACTCCCAATAAGTTCGTTCATCCGGATCATCGTCACAGCAGCCGACGTACTACACTCATGAACAGTTCCAAGACTAGGGGTCAAAACAGACGCCACACCAGGACGGCTCAATCAGTGTAGTTTCCTTATAAACCGGCCTGGCTTATTTTAC
>NW_019735725.1:0-449 GCF_002891405.2 Cryptotermes secundus
AGCAAAAATTTTTGGTCTATTGCGTTCTTGTCAATGGCGAGCTGAGAGTCTGAGGATTCCAAGGACTTCAGGAACAAATCATTCAATAACTGCAGAGAAAGAAAAAAAACAGTATAACATTTGGAATAGTAAAAGTTTTGGTAATACACAGAACAAAAACTCATAATTTCAACAATTAAGTAATCGGATCTGAACGCTGCACCCAAATTCTTTGGGCCAAATCACACACACCTCTGCATAGGACAAACTCTGCAAAAAAGCAAACGTATATAATGAAGCTTTGAATTACCTTGGTAATATAAAAANAGATTAACATTTTACACGTTTAGACATTTACAGACACAGCTTGACAATACACAAAAAGACTATATGTTCATGAAGTAACTGAATTTCATTAAGGACTTGCTTGAGGACTGGGATCTTACACCTTACAGTGAAAATGGGAAGTC
>NW_019735726.1:0-378 GCF_002891405.2 Cryptotermes secundus
AGCAACGGAATGATAGCAAGGTAGCAACGCAAAGCTGGCAAGCTCTCAACGCAAAGCAGGCAAGCTATAAACGCAAACCTAACAAACTAGCAACGCAAAGCTTCCATGTTAGCAACGCAAAGCTAGCAAGATAGCAACGCAAAGCTAACAAGAGAGCAAAGCCAATCTAGCAAGCTAGCAACTCAAAGTTAGCAAGCTAGCAACGTCAAGTTAGCAAGGTAGGAACGCAAAGCTAGCAAGAGAGCAACGCAATGCTAGCAAAGTAGCAACGCAATGCTAGCAAGCTTGCAACGTTACTTGCAATCAATAAACACAAAGCAAGTAAGCAAGCTAGAACGCAAATTTACCATGCTAGCAAAGCAAAGTTAGAAAGTTAGC
>NW_019735727.1:0-260 GCF_002891405.2 Cryptotermes secundus
TGGCGATGCTAGCTTGCTAACTTTGAAAGATTTGCGTTCTCGCTTGCTTGCTTTGCGTTGCTAGCTTGCTAGCTTTGCGTTGCTAGCTTGCTAGTTTTCCGTTGGTTGTTTGCTAGAGATGCGTTGTTAGCTTGTTAGCTTTGAGTTGCTAGCTTGAAAGCTTTGTGTTACTTGCTTGCTAGCTGACGTTGCTGGCTTGCTAGCTTTGCGTTGCTATCTTGATAACTCTCAGTTGCTAGCTTGCTAAATATGCGTTGCTA
>NW_019735728.1:0-358 GCF_002891405.2 Cryptotermes secundus
TTTGCTTGCTAGATTTGCTTGGCTATCTTGCTAGCTTTGAGTTACCAGCTTGATTGGTTTGTGTTGCTCGCTTGGTAGATTAGCTTTGCTACCTTGTTAGCTTTGCGTTGCCAGCTTGATAGGTTTGCGTTGCTACATTGCTAGCTTGGCGTTGCTAGCTTGCTAGCTATGCGTTGCTAGCAATCTAGCTTAGCGAATCTAGCTTGCTAGCTTGGTAGATTTTCTTTGCTAGCTTGCTAGCTTTTCGTTGCTTGCTTGAGAGCTTTGCTTTGTTGTCTTTCTAGCTTTGCGTTGCAAGCTTGCCAGCTATGCATTGCTAGCTTGCTAGCTTGGCGTTATTAGCTTGCTAGCTTTGGGT
>NW_019735729.1:0-1087 GCF_002891405.2 Cryptotermes secundus
AGTATTTTCGACCACCCTACGAGCTCTACTTAATCGGTAATTGAAAATCCTTTGGTAAGATCCCTTCATATGATCTCCTGAGTACGGCTTCATTATGTTTTCTCTAAGTGGAAATGAGCTATCAGCTGCAATGAAGTACGGTACTTTCATTTGTCGTCCAGGAAGTTATGTTGGAATAGGCAATCTCAAACTGTTATCTGTCATCATTGCATGTAGTTTACTGTTACTGAATATGCCACCATCAGAAATTCTTCCCTGACATCCGACGTCCGAAAATACAAAATTGTAGTTTCCATGAACAACAGCAAACAACATAATACTAAAGTGTTTTTTATAATTGAAGAACTCACTGCCGGACTTTCTTGGAGACTGCAGCACGACGTGTTTCACGTCCATGGCACCTACACAGTGTGGCAAATTCCAAACATCTTCAAATACCTTGCATATTTGCATCCATTCCAGAGGTTTTGTGGGAAGCTGAAACAAAATCATGTATCTTAATACGTATATCTAGTTACCTGTATAAAGTATGAAATGATTTTTCTTGGTATCGTGTTTCAAATTTTCCACTGTAATCCTCTCAATATTTGGAAATATGTATTGCGGTAAATAAATGTCCACATTAAGGAAGAAAAAAATGTACATAGTCTCATTTAACTCACCTTTATATTTTACTTTAATGCGTTGACAATTCCTGCGCAAACTTCTGGGATTATTTGTCCCATAGCCTGTTTTGAAAATCGAAACAGGTATTGAAGGCTTGCATAATACGAATCCCCTGTCGCCAAGATCGTAAAGTCACTGCTAACCTGGAAAATCGATATACACAGATTGTCAAAGAATAGTGTGGTTTAAATTTTGTTTCTTACACAATTACATTCTTCACTGGATAAAATCAGTTTGTTAGCAGTACTAATGAGTAAATACAGGCCTATTTTGAATTGAGATTGGTTCTCGCATGTTGGTGGGCCTTTTCTCGATCTTTTGTCCGATATTCATCAATAAATCTTCAAAGTTGGTGGGACTCATCCCGGTGAAGTTATTATATTGGCCGCTTATTTCTTGACATTTGAGAGCTCTCATCAAG
>NW_019735730.1:0-313 GCF_002891405.2 Cryptotermes secundus
TGCCTGTGGTGGCCCTGTGTCACCCTTTTATAAAGTGAGTGGTAATCAGACAGTTCTGACTGTATGAGCAATGAAAAGCCTGTGTGATATGATGAGTGAAGTCCCTTGTATTGCGGCCACTTCGGGCCTATTATAGCAGCCCCAGATGATAGGTTAGGGTGATTGTGGAGCAGTTGGTGGAATGAAGATTGGCAGGGGGAACTGAAGTACTTGGAGCACCTGCCCCAGCCCAACTTTCTCCACCACAAATCCCACTTGGCCAGACCTGGGATCGACTCCGGGCTGCTGCGGTGGGAAACCATCGAATAGCCAC
>NW_019735730.1:419-1258 GCF_002891405.2 Cryptotermes secundus
TAATTTCCAGCTATTAAATTTTGGATTTTAAGGAACATGTGGTTGTTATGCCGATGGGTTCTTCCTTCAAGTGATACTTGTCTTACTGCCCGCCTCCCTGCCACCCCAAGACTGTCTGCACACTTATTCTTCTGCCTGCCTCAGCCTGGTTGTGGCTTCCTTTTTGAGCCTGCCTGATTGCATTTCTGCTTTGCCATCCATGGAGCTGGCATTATTCTTACCTAGTATGCATGGGGCGTCCATTGGCCTAAGGAAGTACAAAGCGCTCACTACTGCCTTAACATGAAATTTTCCACTTAGTGTTGTAACATAAAATGTCATCTAGTTGATCATGAGTAAGGCACATTGGTATTGTATAACCGACTACTCAGCGCTGGCAGCTTTCCAAGTTTCCACCTTTGTCAGATCAACCAATAACACTGGGTTTAACCTTGAACCAGAGTTTGCTTTCAGTGTTCAGGAAAGGGGCCCAGGGGCAAGTTTGCCAGAGGTAGGTACTGATCTGGCCATACTCCTTTCTTGATGTAAAGATGTGAACCTCCAAAATCCTACTCCACTTTATCCTTGTGCTCCTTTTCCGCCCACTCTCTATTATTCAATCAGTTTAGGTTCTTTCATTACACTCAAAATTTCTAATCTGTGTGCATGTGTACATCCAACCATGCCTATTAATTTTCTGATGTATCTCTCAAATGTTACGTAACTGAATGCTGGCTGTCATTTGTTCTGTATATAATTTATAAAATGAGGATTTCTCTGTGATCTGATGTTTGTTCTTTTGTGAGTTCACGTATCCATTAACCTTTAAACGACTATAGTCCCCATATGGGGTCGCACAT
>NW_019735731.1:0-419 GCF_002891405.2 Cryptotermes secundus
CAGTGGAATAAACGTTTACTGTTGCAAAAATATCAGAACAAATATACATTTTTTGCGGAAGAGAAATATGTTACCACACTGTTTGAAACATTTAAAAAGAGTCGATATGAATTAAAATAATTTTCTGACTCCAAATTTTATAACAGATCCGCAGGGTAGAAAAAGGTCTTACGGGCCGGACGAGGCCCACAGGACGTAGTTTGCAGTTGTCCAAACCTAATCTTCGTATACAACTTAACATTAAAGCCGAACATAATCTTAAGTTCAATAATTCACAGGGACAGTCCTGGAGGTGTAACTTTTCTTCCTGCTCATTGATATGCGGTTTATTACGTTGTCACATACTGTAGTTTCTATTATAACACTTTTAACCTTATAAGGTACGTTTTGTACACGATTACTTCATTGTAATGCCTTTT
>NW_019735732.1:0-822 GCF_002891405.2 Cryptotermes secundus
GACATGAAGCTGGCCACTCACCTACATCTAGTTCTATGGACAAGAATGGTGGGCTATAACTCCACTCCTCTATACACTTCATGGCATGGGGCAACTTCACCTCATCTTAACTACTCAGGCCTGTCCATTAAAATTTCTGGGGTCACTGATTACGCATTAAGGAGCAAAGTTATTGATCTACCATACCTTAGACACTAGATCTATTAAAGGTTACTTGTAACACTGCGATCCGAATACTGGGGCAGATTCCAATGCAAAATCTTGAAATTATTTTTCTTCTGTGTCAAAAACCATCGAAAGTGATGGGTCACATGAGAGACTGATTTTGTCAATGGACTACAGCTGACAATCTTGGCCATGGAATGTGCATTTCTATTAAAGACCTGAAAGCAGCCACTGTATTCATCTGTTTTGTTTGTATTGAGTACATACGGAAATGTACTAACACTTAAAAGTTATCTTACATTTCTACTGTGTCTTTTTCTGGCTTTTTAAAGGGGAAATTTCATAGATACTTCTTTCACTAGTAACTTTCAACTTCAAGGCCTGGCGGTTAGAGAATGATGGGAAGTAGTTTTGGTGATGACATTATATGAAGATTGCCGCTGCCATGCACATGGAACGTGGGGATTTGTTTACAGTTTCAGGTAATAATAGTGTTATTTAATTTCAAATTGAAGTCGTATGGTGTTAGTTTCACGAGTCAATTATAATATTGAGGAATTTAAGTAGTAGCANTGCCGCTGCCATGCACATGGAACGTGGGGATTTGTTTACAGTTTCAGGTAATAATAGTGTTATTTAATTTCAAATTGAAGTCGT
>NW_019735733.1:0-402 GCF_002891405.2 Cryptotermes secundus
TAATTAAATAGGATGCACCAGTTCATGATATAAGTAGGCCCTCATGTCCCCCAGTAAGAGTCATTACATATGATTTATGAAATATTTTAGTTACAGTATGAGATATATGTTTCAGGTTTCACTTACCTTGGAATCATTTTGTTCAAACAGAAAAACTTAACAAGCACCCCTTTTACCTTCTTGACCACAGATGGTCCAAAATCTTGCTGACCTGCCAAGAAGTCACTAAAACTGGTATAGTAATGACAACCAAAAGAGACAATTATACAATCAGAGGAAACTTTTAAATTATCAAAAAGAGTTAAGAATGGCAAATTAATACAGCAGCTTTTACCACAAGTGTGACATTCCAGAAGAAACAATATGTGATTGGGTGAAAACAGAAGATGAATGGCATTCTTA
>NW_019735734.1:0-219 GCF_002891405.2 Cryptotermes secundus
CTATATAAGTGAGCTGCACGGCGGCTGCAGTTCAGTTGTACTGAGACCGCGGAGTTGTACTAGTGAGTCGTACTGTGACAGCCGCCGAGTCGAGACGTAGAGTCAACCAGCCAGTTGTATTGTGGCATTTGGAGTGTACTATTTGTGATACTGCAGATAGCAGTAATCGTAAATCTGTAATTTGAGTGATTGTATGAGCGAGTGTGAAATAAAATTCGC
>NW_019735735.1:0-545 GCF_002891405.2 Cryptotermes secundus
CTCCGTCACTCCATGCAGTGCATGAGATAGGCAAGTAACGTGCACCAATTTCGTATAAAACGACTTTTTTTGACTTGCCTACTTTTAAAATATATGGGGCCGCATCGGTCACAAAAAGCAAGACCCTCTGGCCACAGTAGAAACATGGACCTGTCAAAGAGTTTACAAATTGTGGAATGATTAACGGATTCTTGCACCTCGTAAGCAGAAACACTTCACCTGATCCATCAATTTACAAGGTTCCAATGATGACGTATGCCACGTAGCGAGCCTCCCTATCGCAGGTCTCATCAATGGAAACGAAAAACTTCTTCCCATGCGCTTTATTCCTAATTATTTCCAGGATATTGTTGTAGCACTGGGAAAGGCAGTTTTTCCTGAGGGTGCATTCATCCGGGATAGAACGACCACAAGTAACTTGCAGAAAATTTTTCAGTTTTTCATTTTTCAGAGCCGAAAACGGAATATTTGCGGACACCAGGGCACAACACAGATATGTGAAAAAAATCTGATGACTTATTTCCACCTTCAGATGAACACTGTTG
>NW_019735736.1:0-804 GCF_002891405.2 Cryptotermes secundus
TATTCTGTAGTCTTCTTTCAGCACAACTCTGTCTTTGTTACTCCTGAGGTACTTCGAAGGGGATTATATTCTTCTGGGAACGTACCAACATTTCTCATGAATATTTACAAGCAGAATACTGTTGATTATATATTACCTTCTTCAAGATCATGATTAAGAGCCCGAACAGGAACGGACATTTAAACGCAGAGTAGCAATGGGCATTTAAAAAGGCACACCAACAGCGGGCAATTAAATAAACTCCGGCCAGCTCAAGCTTACCATCATTTCCGAAGTCCGAAGTTTAAAGGTTAAGATAATTCAATTATTTTGCAATCACGAATAACACACACACATATATATACAGGTTACATATCAGTACAAGCTTACACCGTGTGAGAAGTGGTGAGCGTGGTAACAGAAGTAATGTAGGACTGAAATGCAAGCGAGGCAAGGAAAAGCCGTTTGAATTTCACTGAAGAAGTCCACTTGCTTCCCTTTCAATCCAGACAGGAATCCGTACAGACAGGTGATGATTTCGATTAGCATGACCAATAGGTAGAGACTGAATATTCGTTGCATCATGGAACCTGAAAAATACATTGTCAGGTGAAAACACCGAATTTATAATTGGTTATATTTTTTAGAATTTTGCGGAACTAATAACATAAAAATTGTTTGATACTCGGAAATAAAAATGAATCTGTTATTCAATCGGGGGAACATTTTCAATTAATGGAAAATTGTCCTCCTTTCGTCTAACTAACAGATTGGCCGCGTCATAGCTCAAGCGGTTAGTCACTGGCTTACCAACGCGACGGCCAG
>NW_019735737.1:0-518 GCF_002891405.2 Cryptotermes secundus
CGAGAAGCGGAAGTATGGAGACGTGTTCTAGTGCTATGTCAGCGCTAGTTAAACAACGTGCTGTTATCAAATTTTTAACTGCTGAGAAAGTGACTCCTACTGAGATTCATCGTCGTCTAAAGGCTGTTTATGGTGACGATGCTGTTGATAGGTCTACTGTAAATCGATGGGTAATACAATTTTGTGGTTGCGAGCCTGGAAAAGCCATAATTGTTGATGAAACATGCAGCGGACGTCCAATCACTGCCACAGACGATAATCATTGCAAACTCGTCGACGATTTGATTCAAAATGACCGGCGAATCACTCAAAAGCATATCGCAAACCATATTGGAATATCCAAAGAACGTGTCAGCTTCATTATTGAACAATTGGGATACTGTAAAATCTGTGCACGATGGGTACCATGCCGCCTCACAGACGAGAACAAGCAGCGTCGATTGGAATGCTGCAGCAACTTTTGCAGCGCTACCGTGACGAAGGAGACGACTTTCGTTTGAATATTGTGATGGGGGACG
>NW_019735738.1:0-1237 GCF_002891405.2 Cryptotermes secundus
CCTAAAATGGCCAAAAATGACAAGAAATACCCTTAAAAGCCTAAATATTTACCAAAAAATTACCCTAAAAATGAAAAAAATGAACTTAAACCTAAAAATGTCAAAAAACGACAAAAAATTACCTCTAAAATTTACATTTCTGTAACCAGCAGCTCATATCCGAGATTTATATATTTAAGAGCATCACATATGATACAAGGAAAAAAAATATGACGTCATCAAAATCCGGGCCCTGATTATAACCGTTCTAAAAGTAAGTGAAAAGTAAATCTATCCCTGTAACAGGACGTGGAGGCCCATAAGGTTGTGAGATGTTGAGGGTCCCACATTTTCTAGACAATCTGCTCATAGCTGGCGTCAAGGTTGTCAGCCCTACGCGCCGGCCGCCCTTTACCCCCAAGAATATTGCAAGAATACAAGGCCACGCGATGGCGTAGTTGCTTGAGGCATTATGCTACAAGCCGGAAGGTCACGGGTTCAAGTTCTCATGAGGTCATTGGATTCTTTTTCAATTGAACTAATCCTTCCGGCCGCACTATGACCCTGGGGTCGACTCAACCTCTAACAGAAATGAGTACCAGGAATTAAAACCGTTCTATCTTTTGGAATACAACGTCGTGTAGTTCTGTTGAAAGCCAAGAGACTTTTCGGAGGAACATGTCGCCTCAATCTTCAGGGTCGAATAATAAACTAAATAAGAAAGTAGTATGAAGCAGGGAGCAAGAAAATCTCTGCGTCTTTTCCCGAAACGTCGGTTGACTTTCTACGGACTACACGGCTTTGTATCCCAGAAGTTATAATTCTTCGTAACCACCGCTGAGAGAACCTCAGATCCTGCAATTAAATAACTTACTATGTGAATTGTTACATATTTAACGCATATGGAAATATTTGCAGTTGAATTTTTAGATCTTAATGACGCCCGTACTTCACGCCATGTACAGATGTTTCGTAAGACGAGTGCCTGTTTTTAAAATTGAATCAATTTTAATTTATATTTTATGTAACTTAAAGGGGGGTTAGGTCGACGCACAAGTTTCTAAGAAAAAAATTTAAAACAAGATTTAAAGTGAATCCCAGTATCAAAGTGGATTGCAATGAAACCTGTATTCTTGTATACGGAACATTCTGATGGACAGACATGGCAACTATGCATTCATTTTCTTATAGATATCACAATTCCGCGTTTACGTTATGAATTCTTGCGCAAGGAATGCATAGTAACTGTTGCTTCATT
>NW_019735739.1:0-448 GCF_002891405.2 Cryptotermes secundus
CGGGCAACAACGGGCAATAACGACAAGAAAGAGAAGGGACGGCGTGAGTTGTAAATTTTGAATTTGATAATAGTGATAATAAGGAAAGTATTGTGTCAGATGTGGAGAAGGAAAATATATCTGAATTGGATTGTAATGTTGATAATGGCAGAAACAATGGTGATGGTGTACCAGAGTTAAGGAGGAGTGAACGCATAAAGAAACCACCAAAATATCTTGAGGATTATGCAGCCTGTGCTTATAACATTGAATCTTATATTAACAATTTACCAGTGGACTATGAGGAATTAGCAGACAGAAGTGACAAGGAAAACTGGTTGCAGGCAGTGCATGAAGAATTGGAGTCAATAGAGGAGAACAATACTTGGGAGATAGTACCAAAACTGATAGGGAAGAAAGTCACAGACAGTAAATGGGTGTTTACTTTAAAACATAATGATAAGGGTGA
>NW_019735740.1:0-510 GCF_002891405.2 Cryptotermes secundus
GATACTTACAGTTCCCTGTTTATTTATATATGCCATGGTCATGTTTGTAACTGAAAATGAAAATAATTATCCTATAAATAATAGTGTACATAAAATTAACACTAGAGTACAAAATAGACTACACATCACGTCAGCTAGACTATCCATTATACAAAAGGGAGTGTATTATATATCCATAAAATTTTTTAATAACTTGCCACATAAATTATATAGTTTAAAGGATAATGTTAATTTATTTAAATGAAAACTTAAAAACTTTATCTTGAAAGCTTTCTATTCTATTGATGAATATATGGCAAATACCTAATTGTATTATATTCCTATTGCATCTAGGTTGTGTCTATTTGGACTTGGTTGTATATCGCAACTACTTTTAATTAATCTGACGAGCTCAATATCTGGCCCAATATGAGCAACAGATCTGTGAAGCTATGTATGTACGTAGTGTGTTTAAAAAGTATCAAGCCTTTGGTCAGCAGAAATACATTTATTGATTTGGAGGTACAAAAC
>NW_019735741.1:0-525 GCF_002891405.2 Cryptotermes secundus
TAGACACTGCTTGGTTTCGTCTCTAATATCTAATTGTGTTCTTTCGTATGTGCATATTTGCACAAATCCCGGGGTGGAGGCGCCCTGATAACCATCTCTAACACGGTTTCGGGAGCTACACGCGGACCCGATCTCGAATTTTTCCCGGAATCGGTATGGGTTGAAATTACGTTATCCGACGGTCGTGATTTACTTATTAGTAATCACTATTTTGCTCCTGACATTAAGGTTGACGTCATTGACAACTATTTCAAATTTTTAGAAAATAAGTTAGATTCACTAAATTGTCGAGTACTCCTGATCGGGGACTTCAATGTCCCTGGCTTTGACTGGGACAAGGGCTTACCTTCCCCCCATTGCCACTACTATACAAAACTGAAAGGTGAGGCGATTCATTCTGCAACCTGTCTCCTTGGCTTAAATCAACATAATCGTCCTGACGACGGTGGCAATCTTCTTGACCTTTTTTTCTAACTTAATTGACATATCACTTGATCATACTCAACATGCCCTTGTTCATTCGGA
>NW_019735742.1:0-604 GCF_002891405.2 Cryptotermes secundus
GCTCGAAAACTATCATCTCTTGAGATGTTTCTTGAGGTTAGGAAATAGGTAGTAGTCCAAAGGGGCCATATAAGGTGAGTAGGCCAAGTGTTTCAGAAATTCAAAGTGAAGATCCAGCAATTTCTTGTGCATAATGGCCACTTTGTGATGCAGAATTTTCTTGAAGAAACAAGATTTCTTTTGAAAGTTTGCCTCCATGTTTGGAGACCAGTTGCTGCTTAATTATGTCGAAAAGTGCTATGTAGTACTTTGCCGTGATGGTTGCTCCATTTTCTAAGAAGTCTGTGAGCAAAATTCAATATATGTCCCAGAGGACAAACGACAACACCGTGTCTAAGACTACTTTGGACACAGGGAACCACGGTGTCTCCATTCTTTGGATGTGCCCTTAGTCTTTGGATCAAACATATCACCCACACTTCTGAGACAGATCAAATATTCTGCAGAATCCAGCCGTTATTGTCACAAATGATTTGTGAATCAAGCACTCAATCACGCTTCTGAACAGCACTGAGACATTTAGGAATCGATCTGGCTGAGAGGATTCTCACATCTAAAGTCTCGTGAATTATATAGCTTACTTTTCTCACGATATTTCCAGGGC
>NW_019735743.1:0-573 GCF_002891405.2 Cryptotermes secundus
TCGAGATGCGCGAGTTTCAGTACTGCACTTTTGGCGCATACTGTATTTGGGAACGACGATAACAAATCGAAACCTGATTGAGGAAGAAATTAGGAGGAGATTGAAAACGGGGAATGCTTGCTACCATTCAGTCCAGAACCTTTTGTCTTCTCGTCTGCTGTCCAAAAACATAACAATTATAATATCAAAATTATAATTTTATCTGTGGTTCTGCATGGGTGTGAAACTTTGTCTCTTATATTAAGAGTGGAACACTGACTAAGGGTATTTGAGAACAGGGTGTTGAGGAGAATATTTTGACCGAAGAGGGACGAAGTGACAGGAGGTTGGAGAAAACTGCATAATGAGGTTCTTCATAACTTGTACTCGTTTCGAAGTATAATTAGAATGATCAAGTCAAGGAGGACAAGGTGGCCAGGGCATGTAGCACGATTGGGGGAGATGAGGAATGTATATAGAATATTGGTGGGAAAGCCAGAATGAAGGAGACTATTGGGAAGATCAAGGCGTAGGTGGATGGACAATATTAAATGGATCTTAGAGATTTAGGATGGAATGGTATGGATTGGATTG
>NW_019735744.1:0-11058 GCF_002891405.2 Cryptotermes secundus
TCAAGTCGCTGCTGATGACGCTGCTTCCGGCATCAGTTTTTAGTGACTAACAAACAAACAAAAAAAAATCTGTGGCTTTAGAGTCGGCGAGCGAACTATACCGACCGAGCAACCGCTTCTTGTCGGCGAAGTTATTTCCAACTTTAGCGGATAAAGGGTGTTGCGTGGTTAGCGCAACGGATCCCCACGGCCGTTAATGTCGGTTTTCTAGACTGGAACCTTTACTTTTTCATTCAAGTAGCTCTTAAATTATCCTCACGAGGCTGAGTGGACCCCGGTCCCGATACATTACTTCTCAGAAAATCAGCTAGTGCTGAGAATCACCACCCGGGAAATCCGGATCTGTAGACGGGAACTCTGAACACTAGACCACAGAGGCGGTTTTGAGTGACTGATATTGTCGTTAAATAAGCAATGAAATCTGTTGTATTATTATCTATACTGTTAATTATTTAAAACATTAAAATACTTTATGTTGTATTTCAATTTGTCTTATTATTAATGTGTAAGTCTTGTATCGTATTGTTTTATTCCAGTGGAGATCAAGAGATAAAGGATATCTGAAAAGTCTAGGCTTCTTCGGTGCAATGTGGGAGATCTTGGAGAAAGAAATAAATTTCAAGTAAATGTCATGTTGTTGTATGAGAAAATTTTAATCTCGTTATCGTGTTTATGTGATAATGATAAAAATGGGGTGTTCGGTTACTTGCAGATCGGATTATTCTAAGGCCGTGGACAATTTTCCCGGTGCCAGACAGAAAAATGGTTCCTGGAATGGAGTTATGGGCATGATGGTAAAAGGTGAAGCGGAGGTCTCCAATATACCTTTCGTGATGACCCCAGAGAGACAATCTGCCGTGGATTTCACGTTACCGTTAACTGACACGAGGTAAGAAACACGTTAAATAAATCCTTTATAGCTCGGCCTGCACTTATAACATTTGATATATGATGCATTTTCTCGGATGTGATGTTCTGTGTCTTGGTAGAAGTTCTGGAAAGACCAGGCTATACGGTGTTATGTCCCTGAAGGTACACTTCAACGTCACGGCAATGAGAATCTCAGATCTGACGTAGGCAGGCTATTTTATGTAACGTCCACAAATTCATCAAATTCTACAGATCAAGAGCGACAGTTGATTTTGTTTCTTGTCACGCTTCGTCAATATAAGACGACCGGAAATAACTTTCCATAATTGAGTTAATTTTCAAATTACGGGAGGAATAAAATTTCGCTGTTCATTTCGAAAAATGTTATCATCCGTCCATTTTCCAAACTCTGAAGATCACGATATGTAAATAACACTTTTAACAGTTGTTTCATAGGGGTACAAAAAGTGGAAGTATTTGGAAACTAAGAACAAAACAAACAAAATAACTCCGTGGTTTTAGTCCTTAAGCGAACTATTCCGACTGAGCGACCGCCGCATGTCGGCGAAGTTAGTGCCAACTTTAGCGGGTAGAGGGTGTTGCGTGGTCAGCGCAGCGAATTCAGACGGCCACTAATTTCGAGTTTCTAGATCGGAACCGCTATTTCCTTGAAACAGCTCCTCAGTTATTCTCATGAGGTTGAGCAGACCCCGTTCCAGACCCACTATTTCTCAGATAATCTGGTAGCGCTGGGAATAGAACCCGATGTTCTGGAACTGTCGGCAGGAATTCTGACAACTAGACCACAGAGGAAAGTAATTATTTAGAATAATATTTAAATATAAGTAGAATGACCCAGCGAAAAAATTATGTTACTGAAATACGAAACGTTAGATGAATTATTGGAACTGTATCTCGGAAGTGCGAAACAATGAATGCAAAATTTCGTAGTGGAAATCTATTAAAAAAAGAAAATTTGGAACATCCAAGAGATTATAATTTAATAATATTAAAACCGATCTTAAGGAAAATAGGTCATATGAGTGGGTGATGATTGGAACGGAGAATCTTTTAGGATCACGTAGAGTGCCTATCTCTGGTGTCGGCGTTATTGAGGTGTGGAACCAGACAGTTGACTAGTTACGTCGCCTAACAAATTTAGGATCTGCATTTTAATTTTTTCTTCCATTTCAGGACCTACATAGTAATTAGGAAACCGAGCACGAGTGAGATGACGATGAACACACTTCTACAGTCGTTTTCTGTACGTCTTTGGACTGCAGTGTTCGTTACGTTCACCTTGCTAATAATGTTCCTAATATCAATACAGCATCTGAGGCTTCATTACGAATGTGTGAGCAAAGAAGACTTGAGGATCATGAATTCAGTATTTTTAATTTTTACAATATTCCTCCAGCAAGGTACAGACATTTTAGTTTATCTTTCCTTAGTAATCCATTTTATTCAAATGATTTCCAGGTAATGAAGAAAGTCGTCTTCTGGGTTGGGCACCGTGTATTCTTCGTTTTGGCCGACCCAAAAGACGACTTTCTTAATTTTCATCGCCGTGAAAACCTCAAAACTTACATAGATTTCCAGGTAACTTTGAATTACTTAGTTCAACCATGCGTTATACAAGAAAATCTATGAAACATATTTTATGTTAAAGAAACCAATAGTCGTTGAGATATTCAAAATATTTGACGCCTTCTATCGAAATCGAATTCTCGTTACCATGTTCACAGCAATCTAACAATGATACCCATCTTGAGACAGATGAATCTAGCAGCCAATATCTTCAAGCCCTACATTTATACAATCCATGTAATATTAACGCTTTCCGTGCTAAGAACAAGATACACAATTCAGAATTTCCATCTCTTTTGATCTCGATTTATTTGGTGCCTGAAATCATTAATGACATTCATCCTGCATTCTCTTAAAATTAAAAAAAAATCTGCAATACAGATTACGTATTATTTTGAAGAATAATAAGAGAAGGAGGTCTCGAAATAAATTTTACCAAGGTAAGTGTTACGATCTCTTCTAAATCGAGGTTTCCCCTTGGATTAGCCAACTAATATTTTGTACGTGTTAGAGGCACAAAGGGAAAGGGGTCAATTTGAGGCACCTTAAGGAAAGTCATGTTCTGTCTAAACGTTTGAATGAAAGCCTAAACGTGATCTGCGAGGAATTTCCTAACTGAATTTCATCAGTTCTTTAGAATCTATATTATTACGCGTATCCGTGTTATGAGAATCGGCAAAAGCAAATGGTAACGTCCCGGTGCTTAGCTCATGAAGTGCTACGCCATGAAGGCGTATGGGGGAGCTGATGTACAGATCCACATTTTCTTGACCACGGAACTACTTGGAGGTGATTGGTCAGCTTCACGCTCCTGCCGCTTTACCCTTGGGGATAGAGCCACCGATACCCACTAGATAGGAGGCTGGGTGGGCACTGGACGACGTGGAGAAGAGAAAATTCTTCTCCCTACCGGGACTCGAAATCCGACCCCTCGGTCTTTCAGCCCGTAGCCAGTCCCTATACCGACTGTGCTATCCCGGCTCCGAATCGGTTTTCCTTGAAGCGTCTATTGTTGCAATAGCAACATTTGTAAATTATTATACTGAAAATGTACATATTTCCAAGTGGTTTTGTTAAAACAAGGAAAAGTGTCTACGATTATCTTTATTCCAGGCATATTATTCGCAAATACTATATGTAATAGTGTAAGTTAGGTTATTAATAGCATCAACAAGTTATGGGATATGCACAGCAAAGAGAATTGTAAATTTAAAATTATTGTGTGTGCTAATATTATTGGTTAAAATAAATAAACAAAACATTAATATTTGTCACAGGACATAGTAATTACAATTGATTAGAAAATAGTGTTAATATTTATCTGAAAGTCTAGACAGTTACACCGACCCCAAACTTCATGAAATTATGTGACTAGAAGCGTTTGAGTGAGTCAGTAGTCAGTTGCCATGAAGATTATATTTGCGTGGAAATTGCAAGTGCCGGTCACGGTAGCCGAGCGGTCTAAGTCACGTACTGTCTTCGCTCGCTTGGAGACCGGTATCTTTGGTTTGAATCCCACTCAGGGCATGGATGTTTAGTTTGTGTGTGTGCGTTTTTCTGTGTTTATGTACAGGTAGAGGCCTTGCGACGTGTTGATCACCCGCCCAAGGATTCCTACCGAAGGTGTAAGATCTAGGAAAATCGAAGTGAACGGAGAAGTTCATGTAGGTAGGCCTAGGCCCACTGGGGCTGTAGTGCCGAGGAAAAAAAAGTGCAAGTTTCGCTTAACTAGCTTCTCTACTCAATACAACAAGACATAGATCAATAACATTTTGAAGAAAGCAGTCTTCTGGGATTTGGCACCGTGTATAAGTGGTGTTAACCGACGTTTCGGAGGAACGTATCGCCTCCATCTTCAGGGTAGANATAATGACATTTTGAATTTCTCCTATGGCCTTTCGCCCTACATTATCATCCGTTTGAGGCGCATTTCACATTGAAAGATCAATGAACACGTTCAAGACCTGACTTTGTGCTGACGTTCGGTAGGTTTTCGAGTATTCCTTTCATGTGAACATCTTCCAGATTTAAATTTTCCTTAATTAAAGGGTAAATATATTTCTCCTAAATAATAACAGAGAAGTGCAACAAATGAAGAAAACACCACTTTGCATTAGAAAAGTACTGAGGCATGTAGACCTGTTGTTAGGCAAAGACAGCGAAGTATACAGCTATAGAATAGCCGTTGCTAAGTAATGGCTCTATAGATAACTGCTGTTGCTAGGTAATGGCCATAAGAAGAAAACACGCAAAAACATAAGAGCTGCTGGAAAAGGTGTTTTCTGTGAGGTCCGTGTCGAGGCTATATAACGAGGGCCAGGTGCCACCCCCATGTGGACGCGGGTCGAATACCTCCACCGTGACCCTGTGTGTCTTAGGAGGCGACGAAAATGGAAGTCTCAATTCTGAGAATGTAAAATATTGTCGCGAGTCCCAAGGGACTCGGACCTGAGTAAGACTGCGCTGGCAAGGACCAGCAGCATATATAAAAGACAGACTCGTCCTCTCGTCAGAGAAGGCGTCCCACAGAATCAAGACGGTAACTATCAAACTGTAATAATATCTGGTCATGAGCCCCAAATGGGGCTCGACACCAAGAGTTACTGACTGACTGACCATCAGTCGCAATGTGACTTTGACTTTCACTAGAATTCTGTCTTGATATGGCAGCGAGAAGAGTAATTTTTGCAGTTTCTTGGAGTGGGTTGAGACTGAGTCCATTTGGTGGGTCGGCCACTGTTTGACTTATTGTATCAGCACCGGACAAGACAGAGCCAATCACTCTGGCCGCTCGGACTAACGCATGAGCTGCCTTCAATCGCTTGAATGCTGGAATCGTGGGTTCCGATCCCACTTAACGTATGGATGTCAGTGTCTGTGTTTATTTTGTATTAATGTTGTTGTGTGTAGGAAGCGGCGTTGCGACGGGCTGATCACTCTTCCAAAGACTCCTACCGTCTGTGTAAGAAAGATTACAAAACTGAAGAGGGGAACAAGGCGCTACAAATGGGTGCAAAGCCATTGATAAATGAAATGAATACAGACAATGTAATGTCATAAATCTCGCTGTTTTTTTTTCTCAAAATAATTGAAGTGAGATAAGTCTCTCTCTGAATATCGTCACTCATTTCATTCTAATCCCTTCACATCCAATTTCTGTAAGTATTCCTTGCGTACATGTGAGTAGGGGAAAATTGGATGAAGCCCTCAAAACTTACATGAGCCTGTGCACCAGATTACCTAAATCATGAACTTGGCCCGAGAAGTTAATGCAGGTTTGCAATTATTTACTAAGGCGTTGATGAAAATATTCGTAATGAACTTATTTATCAGGTTGCAGTGTTTTATACAAATCCTTGCCATTGAGGATGCTGATAATGACGTCATCACTGACAGCACTTGCTCTACACTTGAGTTACAACGGCGCTTTCATTTCTGACCTGGCCGTTCCCAAGGATTGGCTACCCTTCACAACATTCGAACAGTTCCTAAAAGATGGATCCTACCGCCTTGGAATGATGCGAAACTCTGCAGAGTCTTCATATTTTAATGTGAGTAATAGAAGCAAACTGAGCTGCTTACTAAATATTATTTTTGACGATATTTAGAAATCAAAATAATACACCAAAATTCTGTGATAGGAGTTCCAATTCTTGTTGATTTGCTTGTTAACTAAACAGACTAAACGCTAATTATATAATGAGCACGATTAAAGAAAAGAAACAAAATACAATCGTAATACAAAAACATGGCAGAAGAATGGCGTTTCAAGGTTTGGTAACCATAAATTAATCCAAATTTTGGAATTGCTAGGTCTCGAACACGTAACAAGAGTGGTATGAGTTTAGTACCGAAGTACATACAAATTTTTCTGACAGATTAAGTTAATGTTTATTTTAGAGGAACTCTTACGCTTATTCTAGTAACAGTAAGTACTTTAAAATTCAGTGAGAGATTTTATTCTTGCTAAATTAGTGGCGTTAGTTTAAGAAGCTAATGAAATCCAGATTCAGTGGAGGATAAAGGCACGTTAGAAATTACAAAAATAAAAATATTAGGTTTAGTAATCGCAAATAAATCCCAAATTCAGAAATGCTGCAAATTTGTATTGCATTTTAATCTACTGTGATTTTATTCCAGAACTCGAAAGACCCTCTGATGAGTGAGATATACGACAAATTTGTGGCACCTTACGAAAATTCTCTGCCAGGAGACGCGGTAGAAGCAATTCAGCGCCTATGTAGAATTCGGAATTACGCTCTTGCAACACACACATTTGCATTGATGAACCTGGGATATATTCCAAACTGCACCATCACAGTCGTGCCAGATGCTTTCTTCCCCGGGTCCATTGCAGTAGCCCTCTCTGTAAACAGTCCTTATAAGGAAGTCTTCAATCAAATGTGAGTTCCAAATTTGAAGTTCGCAAAATATAAAAGTGTTCTTATACTTCGTCTATCATTTCCTTTGAATCTTATACACGGGGCACGCGGTAGCGTAGTTCGTTGAAGCACTATGCTGCAAACCGGAAGGTCGCGTATTCATGTCTCGATGGGGTGGATTTTTAAATGAACCTAATCCTTCTAGCCGCAGCATGGCCTTTTGTTCTACTCAGTCTCTAAAAAAATGAGTACCAGGAATCTTCCTAGGTTTAAAGGGCGGCTGGCGCGTAAGCCTGACAAACTAACCGCCATCTATGAGCCATTGTCTAGAGAAAATGTGGGAACATGGACGTCTCACACAACCCTACGGGCCTCCACGGCCTCTTCCAGGGATAGCTTTACATTTTCTCCTTATTCATGGCAGTTGCTCATTAACAAGAATATTATACTGGACACCACACAGAGGCACGCCTTCTTAGCGTAGTTTTTCTTTAGTTACGCCCAACACCAGGAAAGTGTTCCAAATATTGTTGTAAAAGAAGAAGTAAAGTTCTCCTTGTGCTTAACTAATTAAGCACTAACCCATGAAGTTCTCTGGGGGAGCTGATTTATAGATCCACATTCTCTTGACTTCGACATTAGCCAAATTTATCAGTTTCACGCCCCGGCCGCTTTACTCCATCGGAAAGAGCCTCCGGTGCCCTGTGAACAGGAGGTTGGGTGGACCTCAGAGCCGGTCTGGACGACATAGTGAAGACAAAATTCTTGACCCTACAGGGACTCGAACTCCGACCCTTCAGTCGTTCAGCCTGTAGCCAGTCGCTATACCGACTGCGCTATCCAGCTGACATAGCTTGTACTTTATGCCACGTAGGTGCTATAATTATGTTTTACAAACGGAATGCCGCTTCTTGTACAGCAGATATTATGGCTGTCCAATGTGAGACATAGGCCGACCAAATACTCGTAGAGTATTCTAGGCCCCTAAATCAAATCTGATGGAAAACATTTAAATAGTACCGCTTTGTTAATCCTTATACTGTCACAACCTAATATTATTTGTAATGATCATCAGTTGTGTTAATCAAGATTCAGATTTATATTTTGAAAATGAATAAGGAGACACAGCAGTTTCATTCTTACAGTCATATGGTAACTTACATACATTCTTGCGACAACGAGTATGCGTTTCACAGCATTAATTTTAAGAATTCAGACGCCGATGAAGCCAGTAGAAGTGAGGAGTTGGCTTCACATAGTCGTCCACGTGAGCTTACCCAGTCTCTTTGACAGTTAGAACTCGTTATTATAAGTTAAAGGTTCTAAATGCATAAAAACACAAAATCCATTGGACGAAACAATTATACATATGAACACAAAAACGAAAAACAAATTCCTTGGCATGTAGTCCGCAAGCAAACTATACCGACAGAGCGACCGCCGTTTGTCAGCGAAGTTAGTGCGAACTTTTGCGGATAGAGTGTGTCACGTGGTCAGAGCAAAGAGATCCCCACCTCCGTTTACCTCGGTTTTTTAGACCGGAGCCGCTGTTTGCTTAAAATAGCTCCTCAATTATCGTTCTTGTGAACAACAAATTTTAAAGGTAACTAATCAAGCTAAGTTAAGGTTGGCAACGCAGTCTGAAATGGACAGCTACTCTCATTAAGATCAGCCAATTACAATTTGAGATCTAAACCAAGTTCCTTGTAACTGTAAATATGACACCTCAGAATTTATTGTGATAATGATTAGGACGGTTTGCGCAGAGCTAAAATGCATAACTTGCATTCTAGAGGAATTCAGTTTGAACCTCCACCACAACAACATCTGGAGATTGTCCTGTGTCTTCCTGTGCCATGGGTGACGAGTGATAGGATACTGTCCCAAAACAGACAATGACAGATTTTTCTCCTAGCGCTTCTCGTACGCTATGAAAAGTTGTCTTTTAATTTCAGAGAGCGACTAACAGCCTCTTCAGCTGGCGCACGCCGCAACTAACCACAGTAACAGTACCAAAAACGGTAGCGCTGTAATAACCTGCTTGTTACAGGATTCAGCGCCTGAGAAGCAGTGGACTCTTGCAGAGAACGTATAAAAGATTCTTGATTGATGTGTTCAGAAGCGCAGATGATGCTCATGTATCTATCGACATTCGAGTTATAACTCCAATATTCTACGTCTTAGCAGTTGGGATGATGGTCGGAGTGGCGCTCAGTGTTCTGGAGCGTTGTCTGCACCCTGTGATCAACCCAAAGTAGCTGCTTGTAAGCATGACTAGTGAAATTCACAGTTCCTCTAGCATACTAACTGTAGCATTACGTAGATCAATAAACCTAGTGGAAAGCACCGTTGAAATTCAAAGGTAGAATTATTTTTTCCTATCTTCATTTTTCAGTTTCTTTCTTCTTTTCTTTATCTGTTTCCTACCTTCATCTCGTTCCCTCCTTTTTTCTTAATATAATGAACATAGTTCCACGTATTACCTTCAAATGGCACAATTTGAAAAAATAGAGACCTGCCATGTACCACGTCAATTGGAACTGCGTAACGTACACACACAATTGCTCAAAGAAGACGTAGGTATCTATGTGTGATACAGAGTCCTCTGAGATACGACGGTGTGTGGTCTAATAAATATTTACTGATATTTTGGAGGAAACTTTTGCCGACATTTTTAGTGTATACGAGGAAGTACGTGACTTCTACCAGACTACATGGCGCTATATTCCGGAACACAGAAATCAACACCAGTTTTGCCATGCAGTCTCCCCTGTTATATAGGTTCTGAAGATAGTCACACAATCTCCAACAGATGCAGGGACTGATACGCTAGAGGACAGAAACAAAACGGAACGCACTTGTGGCACGTTCTCAACGAGACGTTCAAATACGGGCGTCCGGTTAGCGATGTCTGTCTGTCTACCCCTCTCTATGCATGATATCTCCGGAACGGATGACCCGGACATCTTACAATTACTGCCTCAGATTCTAGAAGTATAATTTTGTTGAGGGCGAAAACGTTATCTCCATCTTCAAGATGAAAACTGCAACACGTTCCTCAGAAATATCTGTAAATTCATTGCTATTAATATTATGTTAGTGTGATTTATGAAATTCAAATGTCCATCACCGTGTTCACAATTGTCCGCCACTTTTCTATATTTTCATCCAGTTAAATTCAGTCTAGATCCTCGCATCCTCTTTCTTTACGACCAATTCTAATATTATTTTCCCATCTATCTCCAGGTTTTCCAAGTGGTTTCTCTCTTCAGGAAGGAGATTTTCATTTTATATATATTCTTATTCTCCCACACAAATGTTATATGCATTTTCCATCTCGTCTCTCCCATCATATTAGTCATATTGGGTGATAGTACAATTTATGAAATTCCTCATATAATTTTCTACAACCTCCTTTTGCTTCCTCCCTTTTTAATGTAAAACTATCCCTCTAAGTGCTTGTAAAGATCCAGAGAGTTATGAGACGTCGAGGCTTCCACATTTTCTCTACACAATCGGCTTGCTGATAATGGTGAGTTTGTAAGACTTACGCCCCAGCCGCCCTTTAACCTCAGGAGGATTCCTGGTATTCATTTCTGTTAGAGACTGTGTCGAACCCAGGGCCATAGTGAGGATGGAAGGTTTAGGTGAATTGAAAAAATCCACATCATGGGGACTCGAAACCTTGGCCTATATCATAGTGCCTCAACCAACTACGCTACAGCCTGCCCCTACTTCCATCCTCTTATGTCCAAAGATTCTCCTCAGCATTCTGTCCAAGACGTCATGAATCCATGTTGTCTCTGAGAACTAGCGTTAAATTTCATACCCAGAGGGAACAACAGGTAAAGTTATATTTTGACATTTAAATCCTTATTATTATTGGATTCATCCAGCAGAGGTTTGCGGCCCTTTGTTTTAATCGTTTCTATCCTCAAGTTCATTACAGCTATTCTCTTGCTCTGGAGGAGATAAAATTGCATGCTTTACGTACTAGGAGACGTCGCCTCGATGTCCTATTTTTTACTCAAGTTTACTTTGTCCTGAAATTCTGCCCTTCTCTTCTGGAAATTGTTGGTCTCCGAGTTCCTGCTCGGTACATCAGAGACTTTGCATTGTTCCATGTTTGCTGCTCATCTAAAAATTGCCTTTCTGCTAGATGTGCAGCAGCTGCTAATGCTGTCTGCAGGGATGCTGACGTATTCGGAGCCAGGAATGT
>NW_019735745.1:0-817 GCF_002891405.2 Cryptotermes secundus
CTATACGGTATGTATTCTAATATTTAAGTCTTACCTCATTCAGAGTTGCAATAGATGACAGTCAACGTGCGGAGATTCTCGAAGGTGAGTGAGCGCCTACTGTCCGACAGCACATTCTTGTACTTGAAGAAACTCCTTTCCACATCTGCAGACGCAGTGGGAGCGCACTTGAAGTGTACCAAATCACTAGCAGTAAGTTCCTCTTCAATACTGAAAGTGCTGAAGGACTCTCCTGTCAGAAATCGGGAAATGCTGCATAATGTTTCATAACCTGAATTTTTATCTAGAACACGTTTCATTTTTCTTAACACTGTTTTACCAATATCCCCTGAAACTTTCTCCAAATCACTGGTTATTTTTTCACCAGAGCGAGCGAATCTTCTAGCGTTGCTCCTTTCTCCCGCAAGCACTGGATTCCTTCTGTCAAGGTAAACTGAAATTTGCCTTTATGAAGGCCAGCTGTCCTTCCACTTCGCTGCACGAGAACTGTTCCTGAGCAGCTTCAATTGCCCTCGCATCCTCCGTCTTCATTGAAGCTACAGTGTCATTCACTATTTGAAAAAGATCGCAATAGTAAAGTGCAGCATCAATCCACGTTCCCCACCTTGTGATGACGGGTTCCGGGGGCAGTGGAACACCAGGGGCCATAGATTTAAATTGTATTTTACGAACTGGAGCTTTGACGAAAATCATCTTAATCCATGATACCAGAGGANCCATTTGTGGAAATGTTGATCTCACTTCCTCCGTCACTCTATGTAGTGCATGAGCTACGCAAGTAACATGCACCAATTTCGTATAAAACGACTTTATTGAC
>NW_019735746.1:0-726 GCF_002891405.2 Cryptotermes secundus
TATCAATTATTTTGAAAAGATTTGACTATAAGTTCAGGAGTTCTACGAGATTCACAGTCGATTTACATTATATTTTAGGAAATTTATAGCAATTTTCAATGGCGCGGTTCTAATGTAAGGAATTTTTATTGAATTTTGATAGAATTCAACGAAATCTATATGATATAATCTAAAATTCTTCGATTTTTCAAGTTAAAATAAGGAATTTCAAACCAATTATGAAATGTTTCAATCTAAAAGAAATTATTTAAATTGCTCTTAACTACTATATTATTTAATAAATTGTAACAAATATTTCACTAATTCTATCTAAATTAAACGAATTAAATAATTTTTGAACGAAATGAACCGAATTTATGGATTTTTCCTAAAATTCCTTCAGGATTTCACGTTAAAATAAGGACTTACACACAATATGAGAAAGATTTCTTCCCATTAATTACAATACTGTCAAAATTAATGACGATTTCTACATTAAATTAGGGAAATTGAAGTAAATTTCTATAGATGCTATGTAAAATTTAACGAATAAAAACCAGGTTTTGAACGATTTCAACGTAGTTTATGAAAGTTTGACCAAAAATTATTTAATATTTCAAGTAAATATACAGTATTTCAACAAATTTTTAAGGAATCCACATTATTTATTTGAATTTTATACAATATTTGGCGATATATATATAATTAATTTTAATCAATTTGTAGTTATTTCCTGATATTTTAAGG
>NW_019735747.1:0-244 GCF_002891405.2 Cryptotermes secundus
AAGAGTTTTATGATAAAATTATATAGATCTTGTTGAAAATATTCATAATTCAAAAAAATTCTCTAAATTACCTTCGAATTGTTGAAATTTTTTTAAATTTCCTGAAATATTGGGTAGATCGTCAAAGATACTGTTAGAGTTCCTAAACGTAGAGTGAAATCTTTTGAAAAAAAATGACACTATATTTATTAATTGATATCGAGAAAGAATACTGATTTAAAATTATATAAATTAGGTTGATAAA
>NW_019735747.1:380-479 GCF_002891405.2 Cryptotermes secundus
ATTAATATGGAATTACTAACAATTTCTTGGAATTCTCTATATTTACTTGAAATGTTAACTAATTGTTGGTCAAAATTTCATAAATTACATTGAAATAAT
>NW_019735748.1:0-155 GCF_002891405.2 Cryptotermes secundus
GAAGAACAATTAATGACTTCTACATAGTCGAAAAACGGAGACATATCCTGAAAAAAATTCACGAAAAGTTGAAACGTTAGATTTTCATGGATGCATCTCCACATTAAAGAAAATTATTTTGAAACTGGGGTTCCGCTGGAAGAAAACAAAAAATA
>NW_019735748.1:400-563 GCF_002891405.2 Cryptotermes secundus
CTATGTCCGCTTCAAATCCCACCAAAAACAGGAGACTACCACAGTGACATGTACTACACCAATTATGAAAAATGGTTAAAGGAGCGACTTAACCCTAACCTTTCACCAAATTCTGTTCTTGTCATTGATAATGCTGCCTACCATAATATACAACTAAACAGAG
>NW_019735749.1:0-1021 GCF_002891405.2 Cryptotermes secundus
TGAATTTGGTTTAAGAGAGTCAAAATTAGTTTAGTATTCCTTAAAGAATCATAAAATGTTCAAAATTTGGTTAAAATAGGTTAATAAATAAATATCGATAAAAAATCAATAGTTTTCCATAAATTATAGTGGAATCTTTGTAAATTTTTTTAAATTCTTTATAATTACTTAAAATCTGGAATAATAATTTTTCAAAAATTCCATACATTACTTTAAATCTTTCAAACCCTTGTTTATATATTTTAACGTGTTTACGTTACTGAAGACGCCGTAGAGATCGTTAATTGGTTTATTGAACAATCTACAAATAACGGCTACAATTAATTATCACACAGTTGCGGGGTTTCACACTTTATAACCCTAATCGCATTAATCTGTTAACACTGTTGCGGGGTTTCACGATTTATAACCCTATGCGCAAATCAGCTCAATCTGTGTTCAGTAGTCTACACGTTTACAGTAGGGGAGCTAGGTATCACTGTATCACACGCTCCCAATTACACAATTACACACTCGTCCGGATCTTCTTTCCGCGACGGCCGCTATACTCCAACTTGTAGTCGGCTGGCTGTTACTTTATAACTCGGCGGCTGTCACCGTACAACTGTATTAGGCGGCTGCTACAGAAGAACTCGCTGGTAGCCACATTAGAACTGACTGGTACCAGCTGTGCAGCTTACTTATATAGCTGCAGTGCTTGCCGGTTTCGTAATGAGTGCCACGTAACAGTAGGAAATTGATTACGGTTACGTAGCGTTGCGCGTTACGTCACCGCGGTTGATTCGCCTTGCATATTTACCCGGTTACGGGGCTCGGCTCTCCTCGGCTCCGCTCGGCTCTCTTCGTCTGAGCTCGTGACGTCACCGCGCATAGCTGCCTGGATGCGGGGTGAATACTCGCCTATTACGCGAGCGTTACGTTATCTTTGAGGGGCGGAAGGGGATCGCTGACTCACCCGCCGCGTCACTGATGGTGTGGAGGGGCTCGGCTTTGCGCCACATGTCACACTGCTCCCTCCTTA
>NW_019735750.1:0-208 GCF_002891405.2 Cryptotermes secundus
AAATTAAACAATACACACACCAAATAAATATAATAATATAATTGGCTGAGTGAAAGAAAAATACAGGCTCTCCCAAATGAGGACGAAACAACGTAAAACAGTGCACCAACTCCGCCGTTAATTTAGCAAACCTAAAAATGTTAAAGAGATAATTTGAAATGAGACGAGCACCACACTCTTCCACGGCATGCAGCAGAATCCCCTCTTG
>NW_019735750.1:249-494 GCF_002891405.2 Cryptotermes secundus
GCAGGAGGAGAGGGGGAAAAGGAATGAAGGGGTGTTCCTAGTTAAGGGACATGGCAGTAGTTTCTGACGTTACAGGTGACATGTGTATGGGCTGCTCCCGGTGTTGGTGCTGTAGCTATGCTGTAGCAGTTCGGTCTAGAGTCTAGACTACTTGCTCCGGTGGTATCTGTATCTGTGGGTATGTTTGTAGAGAGTTGAGGGGTATGAGGTAGGGGGGAGGATACTGTGAGTGGTTGAAGAGTTGG